>NW_025782985.1:0-31650 GCF_021130785.1 Homalodisca vitripennis | reverse complement strand
GGAATAGGATAACACTGGAATTGTGTGAAACACTATGTCCCAGTCTTTATCTCGGGCGAAAAAGGTAGACCCTCGAACGGCCTTGACTTCCTGACTCCCCCGACGAACTTCATAGGCCTAGCCCGAAGTAATGTGCTAAACAGTTCCAGGCTAGAGTCCTTGGTGGTGAAGGGGCTTTAGAGCTCGTAGTCCGTGAGACAATGAGCCTGAGGGAATATGACACTATTGAGGGGACAAAGAGACAATTAGTGTGTGCAAAAAGCATTTTATCCTCCTTCCCTCAAAAAAAGAAAACTATGATCAAACCTCTGAAAGTTTTTACATAAGTTACTAAAAACCTGTAGCCTTCTTTGACATTATGATATGGGATTTAACAGTGGCTTATAGACATGCAGAGGAATAAACCATTCCACTCTTACTCCTAAAACCAGCAAGACGCCTATAGTGTAAAACTTTACCAGCGAATAATTTAGAATATTGCATGAATTTAAAAAAATTACTCCCTGTAACGGATGTAGACAGGAAGTATGTAGGATTTCCCTGTAGGCCGTAATAGCCTTCTTATAATACGTAAGTACTTATATTTTCACTATCGCAACAGCACTGGATACTCTAACATGGTACTTAATAGGTTTGAGAGAAAGTGTATGACAAGGTCTATAAATAAATGGCTGTTTCACCAGGACCTGTGTATTTGTATTTTCTTAGTCAATTATAATATGTTAATTGAGCTGAAGTTTGTAACGAATAAATGATCAGAATGTTCACATTTCGTTATATTGAATTGATTTATTCATTTCTAAACGTACCTGGGGAAAAAACGTGCATATTAAATATGAATTCACTTTAGATGCTTAATTGAAGTGTAGGTCCTTTAAGAATTTACAAAAAAGGTTTATAGTTTCTGTTATAATTTTTCAATTATAACAAAGTTGATTGTCTATTTTTAAATGATCTGGAAAACATAAGTATAATAATAGGTATAGTTTTTAATCTGTTTTGTATCCTTAACAGATTTTATGAATTGGGTTGTCTTGCAACTAACCTTTCATTCAAAATTCCATAACACCCACAAAATCTCTTTACACAATTTGTTATTAGTATTTCGGATATATGTGTAAAGTTATAGCATTATTTGTTATTGGTTTTTAGTTAAGGTAAACAAGAGAATACATTCACAAACTGCTTTAAAAATGGTTTATTATTTACCGAGTCATTAAAACTGAAAATTAAGAGTAGCATTTATAAAATAATCTTCTGAAATTATGAATGTATTGATTTAATCAACAATTATTTATAGCACCACTTGTGTTGTCAAAAGATATCTCAAGAAAAGGTTATTATTTTGAACTGAAATATACTAAATTAAAGGTAAATTTATCACTAAAAATAAAAAATATATAAAAATAAAACTTTCTAATTAAATTCAAATAAAATTTTAACTTTTAATTTAATACAAAATAAAATATTTCCTGCATTATAATTGAAGCTCTATAATACCGAAATAAAACTGTGCTGAAAACGTCTATGTGCCACGCGTGTTACTTCCCGTTACTATTTGCACCCAAAGTGAAAACTGTAATCTAAATATATTCATAAAACAATTACTCTTTGCGAACTGGAAATCTTGTTGTTTTAAATTTATTCTGACTGTATAAGAATATTTTTTATTTTTAAATAAACTTTAACTAATATTAATACTGAAACTTTACTTGAAGAAGTTTTGCTACAGCCTGTACACTCTTTTAACGTTGTGTTAAGAACTCAGTACGCTCGTTCTAATTCATTAATTTTATCAAAATAATATAATGCTCCTCGAGCTAAGAGCTAAGTTTAGTTGACAAATAATTCCTAATAAGAAACTCGTTTTTCGTCTATAAAATTTTCGACTTTCACAAAATCCCTCTTACAATGGGTTTTGAAAACAAGAATTACTGGGTAAACCACTAAAATAATCTGCTGAATACTGAATAATGTTATGTATATAAGCACGTGTTGAAATTTTTATTCCGACCACATCGATAACCCTATTACTATAATATCATCATTTGATTACCCTCCGACTAAACAGTCACAAGGCTAGAGAAATTAATTGTAAAATGTTCAACCCGTATTGTAACCAGTTATCGTAATCAATTTCTAGATAAAATACTGTCTTCCTGTACTAATCTTACCTTTGCGGACTCTTTATTGTGAAATTAAATTTTTTAATTTTATCTATGTTTGACAAATCTACTAATATTACAAAATATGTTTGTCTTTCTTTGTTCCGTATTTATTTATTATATACAATTTTGCTACACAAAACATTTTATATTTTACTTCTATTTTTGCATGGGACTCACCAAACTAAGAAAACAATGTACCCACGAGAGTTTTCTATAAGAACGGGACCAAAACATTACCACACCAGGCGCGCATCCATCAACGCATAAGCTGTGCCAGTGATTGCCGTTGGTGGGAAATGTATCTGTTACTGCTACGGAACAGCGGTGTTTGTGACCCAGATAAAGTCCTTTGGAGTCGAAAATGCAGTGCATTGTAGTGATCCTATATCCCACTAATGTGATTTCACCAGAATTTATTATTATAGCTTTTATGCTATTGTTTGTTTGTCTATTCAACTGTTTGGCATGAACAGTTTTACCTATTTGTAGATTATTCATGGACGTAAGTTTAATTAGTAACGACTCTTATTGTATAAACAATTGGCAGGTAAACATTGATATATTAGACACAAAAATATATATTTTATTGTTACGAATTTTTATGGTTTGTAAAAAACTGAGCAGTGAAATACATGGTTGGCTATAAGAAAATCTAATTAATTAATAGTTTAAAAATGCGCAAAACAATTGAAATTCTGGACAATCTTGGTTGTATCTTCAGTTTAGAATCCATTCTCGCGTAAATACATTAAAAACTATCTTTTTTCGTAAAGGCGAACGAAATAATATATCATACCCTTTTTAAAATACACTAAAGGTGTTGTAAAAAAGGAATTACGTAAAGAATGTTAATGCTTTTACGTTTTTTCTTAAAAAAGATACAAATCATTGTGCGATCTAAGGATGAAAATTAAAATTATTTCGATTGATGTGGTTTTTGTATGTCAAACCTTTTCATTTTTTACAGTTCTTATATCCGAACATAATTTTCGCCCCAAACTATTCGTGACATAATGGTTTAATAATTATTATATATGGAAATACTACATTTGGGTACTCATGAGAGGAATGGTCGAGAAAGTACATTTTACATGGATTTGTAAAGAAATGTATTGTTTATTTACTGATGCTATATTTTATTCGTCTCTCATAAAAAATTCAGATTCATGTTCATCTTTATATTAGATGTAAAATTTTACTATAAACAACTAATCTTACACATTTAAGGCCCAAAATATAATAGTTTGAGATATTTTAAATAAAATATTTGCTAGAATAGTGGGTTTATGCATGATCAAGTGTGCATGTCTGTGTCATATTTGTTGTATCTTAAGTGCTCAAGTCAGTATTAATCTAAATAGTTTCTGAGCGGGTAGCACGTCCGTTTATTAGAATGTGCATGTCTAAGGAGGTCATTGCGCCCTATCTTCCACCTTGTTAACCCACGTCACCTTTCTCAGGAATTAATGCAGGTTTCATGCTTCCGGTTTTCTCTTGAAAATACATGCTCTTTTACACATGTGGAAATTCTTAAATAAATATTTTGATGGTATAAATGGTTTTCCCATAAAACCACCAAGAAAATATTTTTAGAATTTAAAAAAAATACTTAATTTCTTCTTCTAATAAGCTATTTTATCTCATTTTTTATTTTATTTGAGTTTTTAGTATTTTAGGTAGATTTTATAAGTTAGTATGAAATTCAATTGAAGTAGATAGCTTTAATATATCCTGATACGTATGAAGGGGCTTTCCCCCACTTTTTGTTCCAATATATTCCCCATTTTAATCTTTGTCAGGACTCTAGTGTTTTCTTACATTATTTTAGATCGTTGCTTGCCTTTTCTTGTCATTAGTAAAGTCGGTTCATTATCTCATTTAAAGTTTTACATGGTTTGAAGAAACATATTACAATAAACCTGCAGGTACTTATATTTCCTTCATTTAAATTACAAATTGCAATAAAAACTCCAAAATTGAGGATGTTAATCCTTAAAAATACGGGTTTCGGAATTTAATTCCATATGGCATGGATCTAATATTCGTTTTGATTCTGAGGTTTTCCTTTCACAGACTTATATAACTTGATTCACTTATATCTTTGAGTACGCAAACAACATTACAATAACATAATAATAACATTACAAAAACAAAAACGTGTGCATTATAAAACTAATGCTATGTTCAATGTAAGCTAAGAGAGAGTAGACCCAGTGGAATCCAGTTTTAAGTTGAAACTCGTGAGAACATGGCCCCATTCAAATGCAAATACATTAGTTATGTTTTTTTTACCATACATACACTATAATATATTTTATACACTTACTATATATTTTATACATCACTGTATGCTGAAATTAACAATCTTTATTAAACACAATTAGAATTACGTTTGTGCACTGACCCCCCTAGTGTAAATAAGTTTATGGGTACTAAAATCAATGCTGAGCCTTCCGTATTACGTATAGTACTGCTAAATGTCAGTGAGGTATAACATCCGGCCGAATTAGGAACAAATAATGTTTCATTCAATAAATCTAGTAGCTAATATCTGTTCATATTACGGTAGCATTTAGACAAAAATTACTTTGCTCGTCACCATGTTCTGTGCTACCTTGGAACACTGGCATAAACAATTACATATAATAACCATATTTCAATTAGTGAATATATATCTGACCAAATACCACATTAATTTAACAATTTTAAAAAGCTATTTCGTACATGATCAATATATGTTTTAAGATATCTGGTTACGGCATTATTACTAATCGATAAACTTTTAACATCTTTTTATGGAAATATATTTGATGCTAAAGTGAAGCTATGCAAATTGTCTGATTTAATCTTGAATAAACTGAAAACAATACTATAAACAGATGAATCGTATTCGCCATTATCTGTTTCTTCATATGAAATTATTATAAATACTAATTTTGTTACCCTTATCCTTTTTGGCTTCCGTTGCCAAAGTCTCCAGTATGTCCTTCTATGCAAAATAATAAAAGGTTTCCTATAAATAATGCGCGAGGTAAAAGTGAGGTAGGGATGAATATGTAGAAGCACTATGTTTCAAATTAGCAGGACACGAGAATTAGCTTGTGCATCCAAAATTTGTACAGTTATGTTTTCATAATACAAAAAAGGTCCTATTACATTATTGTAAACTTTCGATCTTACGATATCGTAATTGTTAGAAAAGTCCTCTAAAATTAATTATAATTTCATTCAGATAAATAAATTAAGATTCATTAAAATTTTCATCATTTTATATAATTATACGATTTATTTAAGGGTTGCATTTAATAATAATGTGATTGAAAATGTACTCCTTATAATTTAGTAATTGCTAATAATGTTTCAATTGTTAAGAACAAATGACCTCAGACTACATAATATTTTTAGTACTACCGTTCGTTATATGAACATACTGTTTATTATTATGATAAAAAGTATCTTCACGAGTATGTTCTAAGTTTAATACAAAGCCATGACATCATAAAAAATAAAATGTATATTACTGATTTGTCATGAATTAATTTTGACTAAGTGTATGGTAACGAAATAAAAGCAATAATAAATTATAAAAAATATGTTTTAGATTAAGTAAAGAAATAAAACTATTTTGTTATTATCATTGCTCATTGAATAGCTAAGCTATAACATCCTTTTATAGTCTAAGTTTCTAATATTTCTAAACGTCAAGAGATATCAATGTTAGCGATTATTTGAAATTTGTAAAAGTTTAAATACCCATTTATTCTTTGACTGTCATGCGGTCTTTATTGGTTGATGCTTTCTCTGAATACAAACTTTGACGACATTTTTAAAAATATCTTGTAATTATATGAGCAGAGAATGTGGTCGTGGGAGCGCAGTAATTCGTTTTGTACTAAAAAACAAACTTCTTAACAAGGAGGAAGTTTTTAAGTGCCCTTACAAAGATAATTTTCAGTGAGCTTTCTCTGACATTTTACTTTCTTATTAATTAATAGAGGTTAGTTCAAAAATTAGTCTTTCGTGGTGTTTAAATTTATTACTAATTATAATCTGTTTGTTATATAGGTAATACAACAATTTTTTAAATTAATTTAAATAAATTTTACTTAAAGTTATCTAGCAAAAGTTTTAATGTTTAATAAACGCAAATTCCACCATTCTATTAATCAACTGTGTTCTAACGGTATTTACACATTGCTAAATATATAAGTCAATATACTTATTCGTTTGATAAGTTATATTTTAAAAATGTACTTATCTATGTGATTAATAATAAAGGTTATCAGATTACTTGTCACGTAACAAGACCAAATATAGTATTGTCCTTAAGATATCCTGCGGAAAGATATACATGTGGAAATTAAATTTTACATTGGCAAAAGTATACAAGTTTACCCTTGGGATTTTAACAGTATATCTAATGAAGGTTTAGGGTATATGTGATACTATGTTTCGTGTTATATGTTGTATGATTTTACTCATATTGTTTTCTAATCTGTGTACTGTGTGATTACCTTATATCAATTATGATTACCCAAATATCCTTGTAAAAATGTTCCCTACGATCAGAAAAATCCTATGGAATGTCAAGCAACATTACAAATCCTTAAAATCCAATAAAACTTTAATTTTATTAAGCTGAATTACTCTACCCCATTAATTTTGCTAACTTTATCTACCAAAACATACAAGCTTCGTTTATTTTTCTAATATTATCATTAAAAATCCGATAGCATCATACAAGAAATAAATAATGTGTCAAAAATTAAAGGCAAATGAAAATCTAAAAAAGTTAGCACATAATATGTAAAAACTGTAATAGAAATAAAGATAAATTTGATAATAACTAGTATTTGATAATAACTAGTTTTCCCCTTACCAAAAAAATAAGGTATTTTTTCCCCTTTCCCCCCCCCTTCTAACCACGTGCCAACGGCGCAGTGTAGCGGGTACGGCGGTTATCGCAAGATAACCAGATCAAGCAACGTCGAGCGTGGCCGCTGCTTGGATAGTTGACCGCTGAGCGATCCTGTCCTTGCAAGCGGCCCGCCTGCCCGGCCATTGGTGGCCCTAACTTCGCCTGGTAAAATAAGACATTCTTTATTTATTTTTATTTTTTTTCACGTGACGACTGTTCACCTTATTAGTTTGATCATAGCATAGTGGACCAGGAGAACGCACAAAATAAGGTGGAGAAAGCGATTAGTCTCTCTTTAAAAAATATAACTTTAACGAGTATAGTTTAAATATTTGTTTGCCGTTAACTTCAATCTTATTATTCAAATACCAAAAGTTAAAATTATTATTCGGAAGTTACTTAAATCCATTGAAAAGCCAGGATGAAAGTCTCCAAAATCCAATTAATGATAATTATTTATATTCAAGGATACAGAATTTCATTTGTATTCAAAGTTAAATATTTATTTCTGTTACATCTACGTTAATAACTAAAAATGTAGATGTTCAAAGAATGTTTACAAGTCTCATTACTTATACTTTTTATACATAATTACATAATACTTTAAACGCATAAATAAGAAATTGTAGTTTGGGAAAACTTTAGTTCAAAAATATTGTTGCCGTAATCTGAGAATTAGGCAAAAACGTACATAATTTTTTTTAATCATACAACATAGATACCGAGATGAGCATACAAAATCATATGATAAAGCTAATTTATCGATTTCGGCTTTCCGTTATTATTCATTAATTAATATTCATACGTATAATATGTACTTATAAATGTATTCTAAGCGAAACACACACAATATGACATACTTGTTCAGATGGCTCGTATTTCCACCGTTTCATTTATTGTAAAATTGTACAAAGTTTGGAATAAAAATATTTCTTATTCTTCTTTTTCTTATTCTTAATATTCACAATTGTTTTATGATGTACATCGTAAAAATGAATTAATAATATAAAACATAGTAGCACTGACTACATCATGATAATTTTGCAAGGAAAAGGAAAAAGAAAGTTACGTAGACGCCATTTATCATCGCTAAAACTTGAAGTTATTACTTTCTGCAGGAACAAATATTATGCATTTGATATTTTATTATAAGGATAAACACATCATTATATTCTTCATCACCACATATAAGCTATAAACGCTCCAATATGAGGAATATGTACTCAACATGTATATCTTGTAACTATTTCCTTCAACAAAATTAGCCACTAATTCAGTATAATGTATCGGCAGTTCCAAATTTTATTCAAACTGAAGGGATCTTGGTTAACATAAGAGATAAATCAATGATAATATGGACATAGTTGTAGGAAATTACAAGGCCAACAAATCAATGGGTTTAAATTAATTATTGGTTGGGTCGTTCACTCGCTGCGCTCAAAATACAGTTTTTTGTTCAAAATCTTCAAACTTTTGCACTTTTCTTGTTAGTATCTATATTGTTATATTTTTACATAAAATATGAATTAAACTGTTCTACTTTTTAAACCTTTCTGTGAAAAACTTTATAGGACCAGCAAACACGGATTGTAGGAATCAAGTAAATGTTTTTATTGGAAAGACACAATTTTTAACTTATTACAAATGTTCATTTTGTAATGATTTCAAAAATACTACTTATGTTTACTTTCCTTCTGGTTTCAATCAAATAGTTAATAAAAGCTAGTATGTGTATGGCCGTTTGAAGAGAAATTTTATTTTATTAATTGGATCAGTAAAACCTTACTCATCACCTGATCTGTACATATTTTTAAACAGCTGATCGTAAAACGTTACAAATTTACCAACCCTACAAGTATTGGTATAAAATATCCTTTTTAATAACAAATGAACGGAGTATTTTGTAACAGCTGGTCTCAACAATAAGTGCAGTGCAATATCAGGTAATCAGGCAGGTTTACCAAACATATGCATACTTTTCTTAAAATATACGTACTTTTTTACAGGACAATACACGACGTAATTAGCCAAAGACGCAACTTTTGTAAAAACCTTTAGTTTTAATAATTTGCCTAATATGGAACTAGAAATTAAAATATAAAAATATTTTATCTTCACTGCCCAGACTGAATATAATTTGATTTACAATCATATTAAATATGGTTCAGTAGTACATCGAAAAATTCAATATAAAAACTTTAATTAAAGTAATTGTGAAGTATGATTAAAGTGATAACATTGCACATACCAAAACATGTTCTTTATTCACACTCAGCCGAATAATATCATCAAAGAAAATATATAACAATTATTCTATCACATTTAATTAAGGGAATTTATAACGAACTAAATTGAAATGGGTATTATTTTTTTTACAGTAAATAAAATAGTTGTATCGTTTTGGCTGATCTTTAAAAAGGTTACCACTGAAGTAGCTGGAATATTTTATTTAAGTTTTTAAGTGAATGCAGAACTTCTCCAATTTTCAGTAATTCAGCAATAATGTTTATCCAGAGAGTTAACGGACACTCTATATGTAGATTATCAAACAGTAGATATGACTTTGTGAGAAACATTTCCACTAAACTCCATTTCTATGTGATAAACATCAAATGTGATGATGGTACACACGAGATTCGACTAAACATTAGCAAATTATGTTATAATTGTGCTAAGGGTATAATCAAAAGGAAAGACAAAATCTCAGAATGAGTACATGGGCAAACAAGCTGACTAAAATAATATAAACATTTACGTGTGACTTAGTAACACGTTTACCTGAAATTTTAAACATATAATGACCCATAAACTTTAAATTTAACTTAATATCTAAGTATCTTACAAGACATAAACATGGACTATTCCTACCTTCTAATTATATTAATCACAAAATTTCTTAGAAAATTGTCTTGAATATTCAGGAATTACGAACCTTACATTATAAAAGACGTTAACTTCAAGAACGACATGAAGCTCAGGTTTGTGAAAATAGAAGCATCTGTAAATTATAATATACTCAACAACAACCCATAGGAAAAATATACATTAGCTTTTACATTTTCCTGGGACTAGTTCAAAACTATTATCAGCAGTATCATGATAATTTTGTTTTAATTTGTTATCGTTTTTTCTTACATAGGGACCTTTTTGTTAATTTTCGACTGATTATTTACATATTTAAAATTTTAATGTAAACAGTAACTTAAGCTGCATTTAATATTCGATATTTCTAATGTCTCAAATTTTTAGCTGATGAAAAGTTCTAAACAAAATAGCTACATCTAGCTTATGATATTGTAGAATCAAACATCTAAGCTTTTATAATCCATATAATTATAATAATAATATATGTTTGCTCTTTAAATTGTAACAAATCGCTTACGGTATATTTAAACGACTCCATAGGCCATTGAAAACCTAAAATGAGAATAACTTCATCTGTCAAGTTATTGAGATATCTCAAAGTTCATAGCCGCTATGCTATATATCAAATTTTGCACCTTATTTATACCCGATTTTTTAAGCGTTAACATTATTAAAATTATTATTCGGAAGTTACTTAAATCCATTGAAAAGCCAGGATGAAAGTCTCCAAAATCCAATTATGATATTTATATTCAAGGATACAGAATTTCATTTGTATTCAAAGTTAAATATTTATTTCTGTTACATCTACGTTAATAACTAAAAATGTAGATGTTCAAAGAATTTTTACAAGTCTCATTACCATACTCCCTTTTATTAAATAATGCAAGAAACAAGTAGCAGTTGTTCAAAAAATTACCAACTCACACTTGGCAGTGAATTTTTCACGCAATAAAGATAATAAATTACTGGTTTTGTTTATATCAAGCAAGTTCTTGGGATAGATTTGGATTTCTCAGTTCATGGCCCTCTACACCCAAACCAACTATAAAACAAAAAATATATATTTATGTATTGTACAATATAAAAAGTTAAAACAGTTAATAAACTTTAACAGGCTCTTTTAGTTGATCATATTTTTTTGCTGCAACGAAACTTTACTGGCCTAAATAGGATTTTTGCAAACTTGCAGATCAGTGGAGTGTAGCACGTAGGAATTTTTTAAACTAAGAATATAATAAGATTAAAGTTTCAGAATCAATATAAAAAATGGCCTTAGTGGTTGTAATATATATTGAGATATATTTGCACTATATTTTTTAACATAAAACTATGTTATTGGTCAAAGAAATTGGATATTAATAATTACAACATTCTAAACATTGACTTATATAATCCATTCAGTTGTTCACTATTACAATTTAAACTGTATAATATGTCTTATAGTTTTAATCGATCAATAAATATTAGTAACATTTAGTTAATACATTTTATACTGGTAGGAAAAAATATAAAGGCAATCATAATGACTACTGAAATAAAATATATCAACTCAGATTTTATTTTAAGACAATAAATAAAGTAGAGTCATTGAATAAAGTAAAGTACTTAATGTTATAAATCCCAAATGCTTTATTCTTGTCAATAGTTTTTATTCATCGGCATTTATAGTTGGAGTTTTAAATTATTTATATGCTTGTTGGTTGATAAAAGAATATTAATTTTATAAAATCATAAATGTGTTGTAAAAATTCTTAAATTTTCAGTATTTGGTAAGTAAATAAGAACATTTTTATTTGTGATTTGTTCTACAGTCCTTAAATGTATAATGTTACATAGTTTTAAAATTACAAATTCAAATTATACATCCAAAAAATTCAATTTCAAATAAAATAATATAAAGTATAATCAATTGAAATATATAACTTATGTAGTAGAGCAAACTAACAGCTTCATATCAAGCAAAATCAAACAACGTGAAACTCAAATCAATTTAACCTATTTTATTAAATCACATATAGTAGGTAAATCTAAAATAAGCATTTACTGAAAAGAACAACATGGTCTATGACACTGGGAAATATTAAAATTAATTGTTCTTTAAATTCAAAATAAATGTTTATAAGTTCAAAAGTCACGCTTCAACGATATATTATTCTACTATACTATAACATTCTTCCTCTTTAAATTTTCATATCACATCTGTATCTATGGTCGATTTTCTCTATTGATTTTCTCTATAACCAGATTCAACTGCGCTTTGCTCTTTACTACTGAGTCTTAACAACATTAAAGTTACACATTGACTAACATGCATTGTTTTTACTGCTAATTTCAAAATTTTATTATTGCAAGTGTTATGTAAAAAATTAAAATTATTAATCAATACAATATTAAATATGATTTTAATATTATGTACGATTATTAGATAATTATTGTAAGATAAAACTGTAAACAGTACCATAAAGTTGGTGTATTTTATTTAACGTGTATATTTAGGATGTAGTCTTAAATCTAATTATACTACCAATAGTATGAATTGTATAAATGTGAGGAAGTGTAGGATATGTGCCACTTCTGCGCTAACTTTGACAATTCGGCCGTGAAAAAGAAAATTTCATGCCATGAAATATAAATGTTGATCTCCGTTGTAAAAGAGATTTATTTTTTTCTACTATATATATAACAAAACACTGGAGTTTAAAGCGATATTATCCAGTTTCTGAGCTATGTGTAAAACGTTCACTACATTAGGCATTAGAATAGTTATGGTAATATCAAAGTAGTTAAACTAGTAAAAATAAGTAGAAACTGTTTTAATGCTACACAATATGAGATACCTGATACATTTTTCATCTATCCTATTTTTCATCAGTAGTCCCACTCAACAAAACATTTACAATCTAGTCTAGGTGTTGCGTTAAATCAACCAATTCAACTAAGTAACTTCATCATTATTTACTGGAATATGTCATATGATCATCACCCTCGTGTAGTATGTTGGATAATTATTTTATATATTCTGTGTTTGTTTTCGTAGAACATGATTACATATAAGATAAAAATAACCAGAAAACATATTTGACAAACAGAAAGCGAGACTATGATATTTCAATTGTGGCTGTAATTTTCGTAGCGATATAGATTAGGCACAAACTTTAACTCTCTTGGTAAACTCGTTCGACAGTTATCGCGTGTACAGACAAAATAATTTGAAATCGCTCATTATAAAATAGCGGAATTTGCTAAACGGTCAGCCAAAAATCAAAGTCAAATGTTTAATATTATTTGATTAAATATACTGGAAAAAACAAGAGTTAATCATTAATATTTGTTGCATTTTAATTTAAAACCCAAAAAACTATTAGGTAAATCATATTAAATTAATTACAGGGAAGAAACAAATAAAATTGAATTAACTGCACATAATTTAAGTGTATGTCTAGTATTATATTTCAATGAAATAATACTGAACGGCATTGCAGATATGACAGTATTCAGATCTGAGACTTGGGTCCCTTGAAACTTCTCTTCTGACAGCCTGGTACTTTCGTATTCTTGATATGCAATTCACTTGGCCTAAAGAGATAATATGAAACGGAAACCTTAAAACAAGATTCCGATTATCAAAATTAAATAGCTAATATATTTTTTTAGATCTAATATTTATCATAACTAAAATAGTTCCAATATATTACGGTAAATGTTGATGTTTATATAGCTTACAGTGTTAAAATGTTCATGAGATATCTTTTTATAAATATCTAGATAAATATAAATCAGTAACAAGAAAATTTTATGTGTATATTATTATTTACAAAAACTAATGTTATTCTCTGTCTGTTTGTGTACTTTTGTTACTCACTCATGTAAAATATACTAACCAATGTATATTATAAATTTTTGTATCTTGTTTCATCTCTTATACATACTTTAAAAAAGTTTACAATAAAATGCATTACATGATAAATGTGTTAAGTGAAAAACCTACTAGTCAATCCTAAGTTAGGATTTATTAATACCGTCCTGAAATAATTCAATTGTTACTCAAATCTTCATTGTCCTAAAGACATAAAAATTTGACATAAAGTGCATACACACATAGGAAGTCAGATTAAAACTTCGCAAAGCCTTTGCATATTTATAGTGGAAAACTATATGTAACTGAACTATTTGTATTTGTTATATGAGTAATATACCTTGTGAATATTAAATATCAAATACTACCTCTAAGTTAATAACAGTACTCATTATACAATTGATATGAAACCATACGAATATATTAAATATTAGTGCCATGGGCTACAAGTAAATACGATTCAAATTTAAAATAATAAATATTTCTGTATCGTTGAAGACTCTTGGAGCAATTGGAAAAATTATTTAAATATTACTAAATTTTAATGAAACAATACTTCTCCAAACTGTTTATTTCTCGGACGAGGCCTTTTGAAACCGAAGGTTTCATCATCCATTATTTGTGGAGTCGCTAGATGATGAAACCTTTGGTTTCAAAAGGCTTCCTCCAAATAATAAACAATTTGGAAAAGTATTGTTTTCATTAACATTTAGTAATACTGTGTGTGTATCGGTTTTTTTTTAAATTCCACTTAGTGGTAACTAATGTATGTTAATATGTTTTGCAATAATAAAAACATAAATGCATTGAATAATTTGTATTTGGAAAACATTAACTATATACGAGTAATATAGATTTGTACATATTTTTACACACTATTAAAATACTTTTTAAAAGAAGAAAAATTAAGAGAGTCTGTGAAACCCCAGAGGTTTTTAAAATAAGCAGTGCTAGAAAGGTAGTTCGCCAATTTAAACATACTGACAGCAATAGGCGCACGTTCTTCCCGTAAAACACAAACAGAATCAAACATAAGATTACCAGACCCAACCATCTGCTCTTTTTAGATGTCCCCTGATTTACTGATTGTTGCCGAGCATGCCACAGCCATATTGATATGACTAACACTAAGCTCTGTTACTAGCTTCATTTCATAATTTTGTAGGCAGAATCTCCAAAGTGGAATATCTATTTATAAAAAACTCCAGCTTAGACAATAAAACAGAGTTGTTTAGTATCGAAAATCTAAGTATTTCACTAATTTATGAAGTGTCAGCAATTCCGATCAAACTAGGAAGAAAAATATTTTTGCACTAGGAATTTATCGTCCTCCAAATTGTTTAATACAATTTTATACTACTGCCCTCCATACTCTTTCCTCGGTGCCAGATATTTGAAATCTCTCAGGATAATATTATTATTTTAACGGGATAAATTTAACACTGATTCCCTTGCCCCATCTTCTGAAGGGGGGGAATCGACTATGAAAACCTGTATCGTGTTCTGATCACTCAAAAAAGGCTATCAGACTCTCTTATCTTGACTGGAGGAAGAGCTGCAGTGATGCTTTTAAAGAATTGGAAATATTGACACTTACCACCGTCATTCTGCTGAACTGGCTTGCATCCTCAAAACACATGCAGCGTTACATGCACAGTAAAGCTCAACAGACTAGAAATACCAGGGACTTTGCTCTGTAAAATTCACCATAACCGTCGTTTCCAATCGAAACCTTCCTACACTGGAGCTAAGATTTTTAATGTCCTTCCTGATGTGACCAAGAAAGCTAACACAGTCACTTTAAAGAAAAGACTTTAAGGCTGGTGGTTAATCGATAAAAGTACCGTATCGTAACAAGTATGATATATATAAAATTTATTTAGGATTTTTTTATCGTTTACCGTTAAATACTGGTGAACTTTATGCCCATTTTATAAGTGTGCTTTCTGCAGAACGGCTGCTACCTTTTCATCGTTATAAATTATTTTAAACAATTAAAAATTATTCAAACGTAATTTTTCAGATCTATGTGTGCGGCTTTGTGGGTTTTGGTCATACATTCCAATTTCTAGAAATTTCATATCTTCATTAGAATATATTTGAAATTATTATATACTTTTTATATATAATTACATAATACTTTAAACGCATAAATAAGAAATTGTAGTTTGGGAAAACTTTAGTTCAAAAATATTGTTGCCGTAATCTGAGAATTAGGCAAAAACGTACATAATTGTTTTTTAATCATACAACATAGATACCGAGATGAGCATACAAAATCATATGATAAAGCTAATTTATCGATTTCGGCTTTCCGTTATTATTCATTAATTAATATTCATACGTATAATATGTACTTATAAATGTATTCTAAGCGAAACACACACAATATGACATACTTGTTCAGATGGCTCGTATTTCCACCGTGTCATTTATTGTAAAATTGTACAAAGTTTGGAATAAAATATTTCTTATTCTTCTTTTTCTTATTCTTAATATTCACAATCGTTTTATGATGTACATCGTAAAAATGAATTAATAATATAAAACATAGTAGCACTGACTACATCATGATAATTTTGCAAGGAAAAGGAAAAAGAAAGTTACGTAGACGCCATTTATCATCGCTAAAACTTGAAGTTATTACTTTCTGCAGGAACAAATATTATGCATTTGATATTTTATTATAAGGATAAACACGTCATTATATTCTTCACCACATATAAGCTATAAACGCTCCAATATGAGGAATATGTACTCAACATGTATATCTTGTAACTATTTCCTTCAACAAAATTAGCCACTAATTCAGTATAATGTATCGGCAGTTCCAAATTTTATTCAAACTGAAGGGATCTTGGTTAACATAAGAGATAAATCAATGAATAATATGGACATAGTTGTAGGAAATTACAAGGCCAACAAATCAATGGGTTTAAATTAATTATTGGTTGGGTCGTTCACTCGCTGCGCTCAAAATACAGTTTTTGTTCAAAATCTTCAAACTTTTGCACTTTTCTTGTTAGTATCTATATTGTTATATTTTTACATAAAATATGAATTAAACTGTTCTACTTTTTAAACATTTCTGTGAAAAACTTTATAGGACCAGCAAACACGGATTGTAGGAATCAAGTAAATGTTTTTATTGGAAAGACACAATTTTTAACTTATTACAAATGTTCATTTTGTAATGATTTCAAAAAATACTACTTATGTTTACTTTCCTTCTGGTTTCAATCAAATAGTTAATAAAAGCTAGTATGTGTATGGCCGTTTGAAGAGAAATTTTATTTTATTAATTGGATCAGTAAACCTTACTCATCACCTGATCTGTACATATTTTTAAACAGCTGATCGTAAAACGTTACAAATTTACCAACCCTACAAGTATTGGTATAAAATATCCTTTTTAATAACAAATGAACGGAGTATTTTGTAACAGCTGGTCTCAACAATAAGTGCAGTGCAATATCAGGTAATCAGGCAGGTTTACCAACCATATGCATACTTTTCTTAAAATATACGTACTTTTTTACATGGACAATACACGACGTAATTAGCCAAAGACGCAACTTTTGTAAAAACCTTTAGTTTTAATAATTTGCCTAATATGGAACTAGAAATTAAAATATAAAAATATTTTATCTTCACTGCCCAGACTGAATATAATTTGATTTACAATCATATTAAATATGGCTTAGTAGTACATCGAAAAATTCAATATAAAAACTTTAATTAAGTAATTGTGAAGTATGATTAAAGTGATAACATTGCACATACCAAAACATGTTCTTTATTCACACTCAGCCGAATAATATCATCAAAGAAAATATATAACAATTATTCTATCACATTTAATTAAGGGAATTTATAACGAACTAAATTGAAATGGGTATTATTTTTTTACAGTAAATAAAATAGTTGTATCGTTTTGGCTGATCTTTAAAAAGGTTACCACTGAAGTAGCTGGAATATTTTATTTAAGTTTTTAAGTGAATGCAGAACTTCTCCAATTTCAGTAATTCAGCAATAATGTTTATCCAGAGAGTTAACGGACACTCTATATGTAGATTATCAAACAGTAGATATGACTTTGTGAGAAACATTTCCACTAAACTCCATTTCTATGTGATAAACATCAAATGTGATGATGGTACACGAGATTCGACTAAACATTAGCAAATTATGTTATAATTGTGCTAAGGGTATCATCAAAAGGAAAGACAAAATCTCAGAATGAGTACATGGGCAAACAAGCTGACTAAAATAATATAAACATTTACGTGTGACTTAGTAACACGTTTACCTGAAATTTTAAACATATAATGACCCATAAACTTTAAATTTAACTTAATATCTAAGTATCTTACAAGACATAAACATGGACTATTCCTACCTTCTAATTATATTAATCACAAAATGTCTTAGAAAATTGTCTTGAATATTCAGGAATTACGAACCTTACATTATAAAAGACGTTAACTTCAAGAACGACATGAAGCTCAGGTTTGTGAAAATAGAAGCATCTGTAAATTATAATATACTCAACAACAACCCATAGGAAAAATATACATTAGCTTTTACATTTTCCTGGGACTAGTTCAAAACTATTATCAGCAGTATCATGATAATTTTGTTTTAATTTGTTATCGTTTTTTCTTACATAGGGACCATTTTGTTAATTTTCGACTAATTATTTACATATTTAAAATTTTAATGTAACAGTAACTTAAGCTGCATTTAATATTCGATATTTCTAATGTCTCAAATTTTTAGCTGATGAAAAGTTCTAAACAAAATAGCTACATCTAGCTTATGATATTGTAGAATCAAACATCTAAGCTTTTATAATCCATATAATTATAATAATAATATATGTTTGCTCTTTAAATTGTAACAAATCGCTTACGGTATATTTAAACGACTCCATAGGCCATTGAAAACCTAAAATGAGAATAACTTCATCTGTCAAGTTATTGAGATATCTCAAAGTTCATAGCCGCTATGCTATATATCAAATTTTGCACCTTATTTATACCCGATTTTTTAAGCGTTAACATTATTAAAATTATTATTCGGAAGTTACTTAAATCCATTGAAAAGCCAGGATGAAAGTCTCCAAAATCCAATTAATGATATTTATATTCAAGGATACAGAATTTCATTTGTATTCAAAGTTAAATATTTATTTCTGTTACATCTACGTTAATAACTAAAAATGTAGATGTTCAAAGAATTTTTACAAGTCTCATTACCATACTCCCTTTTATTAAATAATGCAAGAAACAAGTAGCAGTTGTTCAAAAAATTACCAAACTCACACTTGGCAGTGAATTTTTCACGCAATAAAGATAATAAATTACTGGTTTTGTTTATATCAAGCAAGTTCTTGGGATAGATTTGGATTTCTCAGTTCATGGCCCTCTACACCCAAACCAACTATAAAACAAAAAATAATATATTTATGTATTGTACAATATAAAAGTTAAAACAGTTAATAAACTTTAACAGGCTCTTTTAGTTGATCATATTTTTTTTGCTGCAACGAAACTTTACTGGCCTAAATAGGATTTTTGCAAACTTGCAGATCAGTGGAGTGTAGCACGTAGGAATTTTTAAACTAAGAATATAATAAGATTAAAGTTTCAGAATCAATATAAAAAATGGCCTTAGTGGTTGTAATATATATTGAGATATATTTGCACTATATTTTTTAACATAAACTATGTTATTGGTCAAAGAAATTGGATATTAATAATTACAATCTAAACATTGACTTATATAATCCATTCAGTTGTTCACTATTACAATTTAAACTGTATAATATGTCTTATAGTTTTAATCGATCAATAAATATTAGTAACATTTAGTTAATACATTTTATACTGGTAGGAAAAAATATAAAGGCAATCATAATGACTACTGAAATAAAATATATCAACTCAGATTTTATTTTAAGACAATAAATAAAGTAGAGTCATTGAATAAAGTAAAGTACTTAATGTTATAAATCCCAAATGCTTTATTCTTGTCAATAGTTTTTATTCATCGGCATTTATAGTTGGAGTTTTAATTATTTATATGCTTGTTGGTTGATAAAAGAATATTAATTTTATAAAATCATAAATGTGTTGTAAAAATTCTTAAATTTTCAGTATTTGGTAGTAAATAAGAACATTTTTATTTGTGATTTGTTCTACAGTCTTAAATGTATAATGTTACATAGTTTAAATTACAAATTCAAATTATACATCCAAAAAATTCAATTTCAAATAAAATAATATAAAGTATAATCAATTGAAATATATAACTTATGTAGTAGAGCAAACTAACAGCTTCATATCAAGCAAAATCAAACAACGTGAAACTCAAATCAATTTAACCTATTTTATTAAATCACATATAGTAGGTAAATCTAAAATAAGCATTTACTGAAAAGAACAACATGGTCTATGGACACTGGGAAATATTAAAATTAATTGTTCTTTAAATTCAAAATAAATGTTATAAGTTCAAAAGTCACGCTTCAACGATATATTATTCTACTATACTATAACATTCTTCCTCTTTAAATTTTCATATCACATCTGTATCTATGGTCGATTTTCTCTATTGATTTTCTCTATAACCAGATTCAACTGCGCTTTGCTCTTTACTACTGAGTCTTAACAACATTAAAGTTACACATTGACTAACATGCATTGTTTTTACTGCTAATTTCAAAATTTTATTATTGCAAGTGTTATGTAAAAAATTAAATTATTAATCAATACAATATTAAATATGATTTTAATATTATGTACGATTATTAGATAATTATTGTAAGATAAAACTGTAAACAGTACCATAAAGTTGGTGTATTTTATTTAACGTGTATATTTAGGATGTAGTGTTAAATCTAATTATACTACCAATAGTATGAATTGTATAAATGTGAGGAAGTGTAGGATATGTGCCACTTCTGCGCTAACTTTGACAATTCGGCCGTGAAAAAAGAAAATTTCATGCCATGAAATATAAATGTTGATCTCCGTTGTAAAAGAGATTTATTTTTTTCTACTATATATATAACAAAACACTGGAGTTTAAAGCGATATTATCCAGTTCTGAGCTATGTGTAAAACGTTCACTACATTAGGCATTAGAATAGTTATGGTAATATCAAAGTAGTTAAACTAGTAAAAATAAGTAGAAACTGTTTTAATGCTACACAATATGAGATACCTGATACATTTTCATCTATCCTATTTTTTCATCAGTAGTCCCACTCAACAAAACATTTACAATCTAGTCTAGGTGTTGCGTTAAATCAACCAATTCAACTAAGTAACTTCATCATTATTTACTGGAATATGTCATATGATCATCACCCTCGTGTAGTATGTTGGATAATTATTTTATATATTCTGTGTTTGTTTTCGTAGAACATGATTACATATAAGATAAAAATAACCAGAAACATATTTGACAAACAGAAAGCGAGACTATGATATTTCAATTGTGGCTGTAATTTTCGTAGCGATATAGATTAGGCACAAACTTTAACTCTCTTGGTAAACTCGTTCGACAGTTATCGCGTGTACAGACAAAATAATTTGAAATCGCTCATTATAAAATAGCGGAATTTGCTAAACGGTCAGCCAAAAATCAAAGTCAAATGTTTAATATTATTTGATTAAATATACTGGAAAAACAAGAGTTAATCATTAATATTTGTTGCATTTTAATTTAAACCCAAAAAACTATTAGGTAAATCATATTAAATTATTACAGGGAAGAAACAAATAAAATTGAATTAACTGCACATAATTTAAGTGTATGTCTAGTATTATATTTTCAATGAAATAATACTGAACGGCATTGCAGATATGACAGTATTCAGATCTGAGACTTGGGTCCCTTGAAACTTCTCTTCTGACAGCCTGGTACTTTCGTATTCTTGATATGCAATTCACTTGGCCTAAAGAGATAATATGAAACGGAAACCTTAAAACAAGATTCCGATTATCAAAATTAAATAGCTAATATATTTTTTTAGATCTAATATTTATCATAACTAAAATAGTTCCAATATATTACGGTACATGTTGATGTTTATATAGCCTACAGTGTTAAAATGTTCATGAGATATCTTTTTATAAATATCTAGATAAATATAAATCAGTAACAAGAAAAATTTTATGTGTATATTATTATTTACAAAAACTAATGTTATTCTCTGTCTGTTTGTGTACTTTTGTTACTCACTCATGTAAAATATACTAACCAATGTATATTATAAATTTTTGTATCTTGTTTCATCTCTTATACATACTTTAAAAAAGTTTACAATAAAATGCATTACATGATAAATGTGTTAAGTGAAAACCTACTAGTCAATCCTAAGTTAGGATTTATTAATACCGTCCTGAAATAATTCAATTGTTACTCAAATCTTCATTGTCCTAAAGACATAAAAATTTGACATAAAGTGCATACACACATAGGAAGTCAGATTAAAACTTCGCAAAGCCTTTGCATATTTATAGTGGAAAACTATATGTAACTGAACTATTTGTATTTGTTATATGAGTAATATACCTTGTGAATATTAAATATCAAATACTACCTCTAAGTTAATAACAGTACTCATTATACAATTGATATGAAAACCATACGAATATATTAAATATTAGTGCCATGGGCTACAAGTAAATACGATTCAAATTTAAAATAATAAATATTTCTGTATCGTTGAAGACTCTTAGAGCAATTGGAAAATTATTTAAATATTACTAAATTTTAATGAAACAATACTTCTCCAAACTGTTTATTTCTCGGACGAGGCCTTTTGAAACCGAAGGTTTCATCATCCATTATTTGTGGAGTCGCTAGATTGATGAAACCTTTGGTTTCAAAAGGCTTCCTCCAAATAATAAACAATTTGGAAAAGTATTGTTTTCATTAACATTTAGTAATACTGTGTGTGTATCGGTTTTTTTTAAATTCCACTTAGTGGTAACTAATGTATGTTAATATGTTTTGCAATAATAAAAACATAAATGCATTGAATAATTTGTATTTGGAAAACATTAACTATATACGAGTAATATAGATTTGTACATATTTTTACACACTATTAAAATACTTTTTAAAAGAAGTAAAATTAAGAGAGTCTGTGAAACCCCAGAGGTTTTTAAAATAAGCAGTGCTAGAAAGGTAGTTCGCCAATTTAAACATACTGACAGCAATAGGCGCACGTTTCTTCCCGTAAAACACAAACAGAATCAAACATAAGATTACCAGACCCAACCATCTGCTCTTTTTAGATGTCCCCTGATTTACTGATTGTTGCCGAGCATGCCACAGCCATATTGATATGACTAACACTAAGCTCTGTTACTAGCTTCATTTCATAATTTTGTAGGCAGAATCTCCAAAGTGGAATATCTATTTATAAAAACTCCAGCTTAGACAATAAAACAGAGTTGTTTAGTATCGAAAATCTAAGTATTTCACTAATTTATGAAGTGTCAGCAATTCCGATCAAACTAGGAAGAAAAATATTTTTGCACTAGGAATTTATCGTCCTCCAAATTGTTTAATACAATTTTATACTACTGCCCTCCATACTCTTTCCTCGGTGCCAGATATTTGAATCTCTCAGGATAATATTATTATTTTAACGGGATAATTTAAACACTGATTCCCTTGCCCCATCTTCTGAAGGGGGGGAATCGACTATGAAAACCTGTATCGTGTTCTGATCACTCAAAAAAGGCTATCAGACTCTCTTATCTTGACTGGAGGAAGAGCTGCAGTGATGCTTTTAAAGAATTGGAAATATTGACACTTACCACCGTCATTCTGCTGAACTGGCTTGCATCCTCAAAACACATGCAGCGTTACATGCACAGTAAAGCTCAACAGACTAGAAATACCAGGGACTTTGCTCTGTAAAATTGACCATAACCGTCGTTTCCAATCGAAACCTTCCTACACTGGAGCTAAGATTTTTAATGTCCTTCCTGATGTGACCAAGAAAGCTAACACAGTCACTTTAAAGAAAAGACTTTAAGGCTGGTGGTTAATCGATAAAAGTACCGTATCGTAACAAGTATGATATATATAAAATTTATTTAGGATTTTTTTATCGTTTACCGTTAAATACTGGTGAACTTTATGCCCATGTTTATAAGTGTGCTTTCTGCAGAACGGCTGCTACCTTTTCATCGTTATAAATTATTTTAAACAATTAAAAATTATTCAAACGTAATTTTTTCAGATCTATGTGTGCGGCTTTGTGGGTTTTGGTCATACATTCCAATTTCTAGAAATTTCATATCTTCATTAGAATATATTTGAAATTATTATATACTTTTTATATATAATTACATAATACTTTAAAACGCATAAATAAGAAATTGTAGTTTGGGAAAACTTTAGTTCAAAAATATTGTTGCCGTAATCTGAGAATTAGGCAAAAACGTACATAATTTTTTTTAATCATACAACATAGATACCGAGATGAGCATACAAAATCATATGATAAAGCTAATTTATCGATTTCGGCTTTCCGTTATTATTCATTAATTAATATTCATACGTATAATATGTACTTATAAATGTATTCTAAGCGAAACACACACAATATGACATACTTGTTCAGATGGCTCGTATTTCCACCGTTTCATTTATTGTAAAAATTGTACAAAGTTTGGAATAAAATATTTCTTATTCTTCTTTTTCTTATTCTTAATATTCACAATTGTTTTATGATGTACATCGTAAAAATGAATTAATAATATAAAACATAGTAGCACTGACTACATCATGATAATTTTGCAAGGAAAAGGAAAAAGAAAGTTACGTAGACGCCATTTATCATCGCTAAAACTTGAAGTTATTACTTTCTGCAGGAACAAATATTATGCATTTGATATTTTATTATAAGGATAAACACGTCATTATATTCTTCACCACATATAAGCTATAAACGCTCCAATATGAGGAATATGTACTCAACATGTATATCTTGTAACTATTTCCTTCAACAAAATTAGCCACTAATTCAGTATAATGTATCGGCAGTTCCAAATTTTATTCAAACTGAAGGGATCTTGGTTAACATAAGAGATAAATCAATGATAATATGGACATAGTTTGTAGGAAATTACAAGGCCAACAAATCAATGGGTTTAAATTAATTATTGGTTGGGTCGTTCACTCGCTGCGCTCAAAATACAGTTTTTGTTCAAAATCTTCAAACTTTTGCACTTTTCTTGTTAGTATCTATATTGTTATATTTTTACATAAAATATGAATTAAACTGTTCTACTTTTTAAACCTTTCTGTGAAAAACTTTATAGGACCAGCAAACACGGATTGTAGGAATCAAGTAAAATGTTTTTATTGGAAAGACACAATTTTTAACTTATTACAAATGTTCATTTTGTAATGATTTCAAAAAATACTACTTATGTTTACTTTCCTTCTGGTTTCAATCAAATAGTTAATAAAAGCTAGTATGTGTATGGCCGTTTGAAGAGAAATTTTATTTTATTAATTGGATCAGTAAACCTTTACTCATCACCTGATCTGTACATATTTTTTAAACAGCTGATCGTAAAACGTTACAAATTTACCAACCCTACAAGTATTGGTATAAAATATCCTTTTTAATAACAAATGAACGGAGTATTTTGTAACAGCTGGTCTCACAACAATAAGTGCAGTGCAATATCAGGTAATCAGGCAGGTTTACCAACCATATGCATACTTTTTCTTAAAATATACGTACTTTTTTACAGGACAATACACGACGTAATTAGCCAAAGACGCAACTTTTGTAAAAACCTTTAGTTTTAATAATTTGCCTAATATGGAACTAGAAATTAAAATATAAAAATATTTTATCTTCACTGCCCAGAACTGAATATAATTTTATTTAACAATCATATTAAATATGGTTCAGTAGTACATCGAAAAATTCAATATAAAAACTTTAATTAAGTAATTGTGAAGTATGATTAAAGTGATAACATTTGCACATACCAAAACATGTTCTTTATTCACACTCAGCCGAATAATATCATCAAAGAAAATATATAACAATTATTCTATCACATTTAATTAAGGGAATTTATAACGAACTAAATTGAAATGGGTATTATTTTTTTTACAGTAAATAAAATAGTTTGTATCGTTTTGGCCTGATCTTTAAAAAGGTTACCACTGAAGTAGCTGGAATATTTTATTTAAGTTTTTAAGTGAATGCAGAACTTCTCCAATTTCAGTAATTCAGCAATAATGTTTATCCAGAGAGTTTAACGGACACTCTATATGTAGATTATCAAACAGTAGATATGACTTTGTGAGAAAACATTTCCACTAAACTCCATTTCTATGTGATATAAACATCAAATGTGATGATGGTACACGAGATTTCGACTAAACATTAAGCAAATTATGTTATAATTGTGCTAAGGGTATAATCAAAAGGAAAGACAAAATCTCAGAATGAGTACATGGGCAAACAAGCTGACTAAAATAATATAAACATTTACGTGTGACTTAGTAGTAACACGTTTACCTGAAATTTTTAAACATATAATGACCCATAAAACTTTAAATTTAACTTAATATCTAAGTATCTTAACAAGACATAAACATGGACTATTCCTACCTTCTAATTATATTAATCACAAAATGTCTTAGAAAATTGTCTTGAATATTCAGGAATTACGAACCTTACATTATAAAAGACGTTAACTTCAAGAACGACATGAAGCTCAGGTTTGTGAAAATAGAAGCATCTGTAAATTATAATATACTCAACAACAACCCATAGGAAAAAATATACATTAGGCTTTTACATTTTCCTGGGACTAGTTCAAAACTATTATCAGCAGTATCATGATAATTTTGTTTTAATTTGTTATCGTTTTTTTCTTACATAGGGACCATTTTGTTAATTTTCGACTGATTATTTACATATTTAAAATTTTAATGTAACAGTAACTTAAGCTGCATTTAATATTTCGATATTTCTAATGTCTCAAATTTTTAGCTGATGAAAAGTTCTAAACAAAAAAGCTACATCTAGCTTATGATATTGTAGAATCAAACATCTAAGCTTTTATAATCCATATAATTATAATAATAATATATGTTTGCTCTTTAAATTGTAACAAATCGCTTACGGTATATTTTAAACGACTCCATAGGCCATTGAAAACCTAAAATGAGAATAACTTCATCTGTCAAGTATATTGAGATATCTCAAAGTTCATAGCCGCTATGCTATATATCAAATTTTGCACCTTATTTATACCCGATTTTTTAAGCGTTAACATTATTAAAATTATTATTCGGAAGTTACTTAAAATCCATTGAAAAGCCAGGATGAAAGTCCTCCAAAATCCAATTAATGATATTTATATTCAAGGATACAGAATTTCATTTGTATTCAAAGTTAAATATTTATTTCTGTTACATCTACGTTAATAACTAAAAATGTAGATGTTCAAAGAATTTTACAAGTCTCATTACCATACTCCCTTTTATTAAATAATGCCAAGAAAACAAGTAGCAGTTGTTTCAAAAAATTACCAACTCACACTTGGCAGTGAATTTTTCACGCAATAAAGATAATAAATTACTTGGTTTTGTTTATATCAAGCAAGTTCTTGGGATAGATTTGGATTTCTCAGTTCATGGCCCTCTACACCCAAACCAACTATAAAACAAAAAATATATATTTATGTATTGTACAATATAAAAGTTAAAACAGTTAATAAACTTTAACAGGCTCTTTTAGTTGATCATATTTTTTTGCTGCAAACGAAACTTTACTGGCCTAAATAGGATTTTTGCAAACTTGCAGATCAGTGGAGTGTAGCACGTAGGAATTTTTAAACTAAGAATATAATAAGATTAAAGTTTCAGAATCAATATAAAAAATGGCCTTAGTGGTTGTAATATATATTGAGATATATTTGCACTATATTTTTTAACATAAACTATGTTTATTGGTCAAAGAAATTGGATATTAATAATTACAATCTAAACATTGACTTATATAATCCATTCAGTTGTTCAACTATTACAATTTAAACTGTATAATATGTCTTATAGTTTTAAATCGATCAATAAATATTAGTAACATTTAGTTAATACATTTTATACTGGTAGGAAAAAATATAAAGGCAATCATAATGACTACTGAAATAAAATATATCAACTCAGATTTTATTTTAAGACAATAAAATAAAGTAAGAGTCATTGAATAAAGTAAAGTACTTAATGTTATACAATCCCAAATGCTTTTATTCTTGTCAATAGTTTTTATTCATCGGCATTTATAGTTGGAGTTTTTAATTATTTATATGCTTGTTGGTTGATAAAAAGAATATTAATTTTATAAAATCATAAATGTGTTGTAAAAATTCTTAAATTTTTCAGTATTTGGTAGTAAATAAGAACATTTTTATTTGTGATTTGTTCTACAGTCTTAAATGTTATAATGTTACATAGTTTAAATTACAAATTCAAAATTATACATCCAAAAAATTCAATTTCAAATAAAATAATATAAAGTATAATCAATTGAAATATATAACTTATGTAGTAGAGCAAACTAACAGCTTCATATCAAGCAAAATCAAACAACGTGAAACTCAAATCAATTTAACCTATTTTATTAAATCACATATAGTAGGTAAATCTAAAATAAGCATTTACTGAAAAAGAAACAACATGGTCTATGACACTGGGAAATATTAAAATTAATTGTTCTTTAAATTCAAAATAAATGTTATAAGTTCAAAAGTCACGCTTCAACGATATATTATTCTACTATACTATAACATTCTTCCTCTTCAAATTTTCATATCACATCTGTATCTATGGTCGATTTTCTCTATTGATTTTATTTTATTTCTCTAAACAGAAACATAACCAAAAATAAGAATAAGATAGATTCCTTAGAACGAATCCCATTTACCAATTGTAATTACAATCCTTCATCAATAAAAAACCCAAAAAATATCTATAGTTTAATTATACCGTAAATGTCCAGTCATATTATAAATACGAAGTGCCTGTATTTCTTTGTTTTGCTTTCGCGTATAAACACTTAAACCATTGTACTGAAATTTTACATCGATATTCCTAGAGTACCTAGTATAAAGATATCTGTAGGGCCTATTCCTAGTTTTCCGGAAAACCTTTCTGGTAGTACATCCCCACGTGTCCTTTAATGCCAGGCAACTAAAAACCCATCTCTTGGTCTCTAAAATTATGTAATTTGAAGTTCAAAGAGCAATTTTAAATAACGTTATTCAATTTTTGTGCATAAACAATATATAAAGACAGCAACTACAGCTCACATGTAATTATTTTAACCAATATTTTTTCCATTTGTTATCCATTGATAGAGTAAGATATTTTAGCAAAAATTATAAGCAAACACTTCCTTATTTCCAACATCAATAAGCAACAAACGGCAAGAAACTGGTTTAAGATTTTATAATCTTTGGTGGCTGAAGACAATGGTAGAGCATATTAAGGTACAGTAGCACTCGGCAGAGAAATTTTCTATCTTAAAAAATATGTTTTTATATTGGTATTGATTCACAACAACTATGTATGTTGGTAGGGTTTTCTCAGTTCTTTTTTTCTTAATCGGTCCACCTGTGCAATTATTTTTCGCCTTTTCATAGGACACGAATTAAATGTTATCTTTGCACTTCATGAGTAATTATTTTATTTATTTAATAATTTCGATTTGATTAAAATCCTAGATTTTTAAAACTTAAGTTAAGGGGATACTAGAACAGCGTTTATGGAGTATACGGGCTGAGGAATGCTGCCAACAGTCGTGTACACTGACTGTGTGCACATTGGGCGTTGGTAAATGTTGGCTGAGTCAGTCGACCGAGTGGGGATTGTTTGTCTATATCTGCATTAAAATTTCGCAGAAATAATCCATCTAACTTTGTATTCATCAAGACAATGTAGATCGAACTTATTTCCCATTTAGCTGTGAGCTTTTTTGGCGGTACATTTACATTGATAAAATATTACATATTTATATACTTATGTTGGTTCGTTTTGTATTGAATATATATTAACATGAATTTGGCGTTTATGTAAAATAGGGTTTTATTATGCTACATTCTATGTCATACATAAATATTTGCTTGCGATTAATAATAAAATGACTGTCCTATTAATAAAACACCAGGACAATCCTCAGGAATAGATATTAGAATATATTAGGATGTAGCCTAGTTTATGAAAGTTCGTAGTCAGATGAAAATATTGATAAATTCTATATACAAGGTAAAATATATTTAAAAATATTATCAGTTGTCAATAGTTGGTTATAGTTTAATTTTGTACATTACTTACATAAAGAGTTGTACCTAGCTTACCGAGTAAAACCTAATCTTATTATGAATGTTTTTCGCAAACATAGAATGGGTATTAGTATGCATACACTATTCCTAGCTGCTTATAGTATTTTATAAATGACGGAAAAGTATTCCTCATATAAGTAATAACCACTAAAAGAAGCTTTGAGATGAGGACTTACAACTTGAGCACTACAGGCTAATGTGTATGATTTCTGTAGTGAAAGTTATTACTAGAAAAAACAAAATATTTACTATCCAGAGACTTGAAAACCTGTCATTTAGTTAAATAATAATAATAATATATACATCAAAGGTATTTAAACTGTAAAATAGCAGGACTTTTCGGAATATTGAAAAAACCTTCCTAACATTTACTTAAAGCGCCTTCTCTTTGACAAATAGTTTTTCTTACAACGGCTTGACGCTATTTTTTTATTTCCAAAAAAGGAGAACATTATATTTACTCTCCATGAAATTTCAAGTTATTAAGTTACATTTTTAGTGCCAGTAAGGGAGAAATCTTACATATATACTAGGTACATAATAGTACACATGATTTACTTAGTAATAAGTATTAAAATATAAGATTAGAAATGGAGACTCAATGATTATTGTTTATGATTTTGAAATGTGCGTATAACACTATCATGTAATAATATTGACTTCCTTTAAAGTGAATAATTACAATAATACGTTATCAATAAGTTTTACATTTTCTGAATTACTACAATATCTGCAAGGTCTATACCGGTATACTCTGCCTGGCTTAGCTTTACTTACTGTAAGAACCAGATTTTCCATATTTTCTTTTTTTAGGTTGCCCAGCCATAATAATTACAAAACGGACTTGTTCCCTACTTTTAGAAAATTGAAGGTTCCAAGAGAAATGTCTGTTGTGTCATTTAAATACCTGGTCACTTTCTTCACCATTTTTATTTGATTCCTTCAGCTTCCTTCAAATATGTCACGTCACAACATCAATACTACCAAATTTTAGAGTACATCTACATGAACTTATCCAGAAGTGTGTTATATAGAATGTATAATACATTCTTAATTAATACAGCATTATAAGCACTATTTACTATTTCCCTTATTTTATAGTTTTAAAACACTATTCACAAAAACTAGGTAAATTTAAAATGTATAGAACAGGACATTATGTTCAATTGGTTCAATCAAATTTAGTTTTTCGACAGTAATGTTTCTCTAAATTTTGTTTTATGACAATTTCCTGTGCAAGTAGGTTTTTCTGTGATATATCTGAAAAACATTCAAATCATCAAATCATGTTCTAAGAAACTGTTAAAACAGCAAATAATATATAATATATACCTTATAATTAATTTTAAACAGCTGTCTTTCTTTTTGTATTTAGAAGAAAAAAACCGGTTGCCTGTGAAGGAATATACGTTTTAATTTTTAAAATAAGTTAGTGAG
>NW_025782984.1:0-32005 GCF_021130785.1 Homalodisca vitripennis | reverse complement strand
AAGGTTGTAACTGAAGAAGACAAAGGCAAAAATAAGGAAAATGCAAACATGTATTTACAGTTGCTCTATAGGAGGATTTTCCAGCAACGATTTTGCTATAAAATTGTGTACAATATATTTATAATTAATAATTAATTGCATTATAAACATGTTTTTATTTAATATTTTAAACTGATTTTTGTTTGTTTGTAAAAATACATTTTTGTTTATTGTTGGTTTATTATAAGAACAAAATGTAAGTTTATGGTGGAAACATTTTTAAGTTTTTTACTTTATTTTATACGAGTACAAAATTGTTATGTTGATTTGTTGTCAATAAGAATAAAAAACACAATTGCACTAAATACACAACACTATCATCTATATAACAATACTGTACAGTTGGAGTTAAATGGTGCAACACAGCTGTTACAAGATGTGAAAAAGATGTAGATGAATATATACGACAAGGTGATCACATAAATATTTGTAGAAAAAGTCATAGTATATACATTAGCATAGAAAAATCATTAATTTTACAATGTTTTGTGAGTCATGAACATCGTAAAATTGTAATAAAACAAAAAGTGGGCTATGAAATAGCTCATCACTCGTCTTTTTCAGTAAGACGTGTGAGCTACGTACAGCCCGCATCATCTTCATGATCAATGAACTTTGTGGGTTAATTAATAAATAATGTAATGTTTGATCTAATTTTCAAACTAAAACAATTATAAGAAACTCACAACATACATAGGGCTACTTCAAATAATTTTTATTAATGCAGGATTGATCAAAATAATTGACCGTTTAAACCCTGAAAAAATGGCAAACTTACAGGCGTTTTAGTTGTATTCTCTAGTGTAGCACCTGATATTGGATCTTTTGGCATGGCCGGCTTACGGTTTTTTATCGAATTTTTAACCCTCTTGTGATTAAAATAATTGTATCGCAAAATTTAATTAAATATAATTTTCTTTGTAAACAGGAAATTGTACCAATCTTAATTTGTCATGTTATTGATAGTATGGTGTGTAAAAATACCTTTTTCTATTTCAGACTAAAAATGATAGTGTTTAGTTTTATATATAAAATTATTAAGTTAATTAATTTGATTGCCATAATATTGTTTTGTGATTGTTGTATGCTCATATGGTATATCTCTGAATACATAGTTGAATTTTTGAACAGTTAGTACTAAATTAATGAACTAATTAATTATTTTTTATTTTTTTGAAGTTAAAAAATTAAAAGCAATACAATATATATATTGTACTAACTGTACTATTAGATCAATTTTATAGTATAATCATGTTGTAATTCCAATATAATATAACATTTTGATAGGTTTTCCTTAAATAACAACAAACTGCTGAGAAATATTTTTTTCACAGTATTCTGGACACCAAATTCATGTGTTCCATACGCCCGCTCAACGAAGCAGTTTCCATCTAGTGTGTTGTCACACTTATTGGCTACTGTGTCCCAAACAAACCCTTTCAACTGCTGGAAGTTGGTAAGCTTTTTTTGAATTTGTTTATCTTGATTTATTAATCCTTATCATTTATCATGACTCAATAGAACTATGGAGCATGTTTAAGTAAACTGAGGAGTATAATGTTCAAAACACTACTCTTACAAGTAAAGTAATGGAGAAAATTTGCTCTTTCAATTTTTAGTTTTGCAGCTGTATTCTATAGTGTTTTCTTTAAGGGCGTTTTATATATGTATATATGTATAATGTTTTATATATGTATATATAATGTTGTTATTTAAATCTTCATTTTACCTGCAGTAATCCAATCTTATTACTGTAATCCAAAATTTTAAGCTAAAAAAAATCATATAGTCTAAACTTATTTACGTTTGTTGGTTTTGTGTGTACTCTTAGATAGCTAGCCAGTAATAGTTCCCATTATTTCATTCACATGTTCTAGTAATGTTCCCTAAATTAAAGACCATTAACACTAAACAACCTATGAAAGCAAGTTTTATACTTCATATTAAAATATTTGTGATAGTGTAACTATAGTAAATCTTATTAAAAGTCAAAATATGTTTTTCACTTTAAATTATCGTTAAAGAATCATTTTAGGATTAAAACAGGCCAGCAAAACTTTGCATTTGGTAATTAAGTGACAAATCCTGCCGTTAGATGTATACATTGGTACTATGAAAGGAATGTTTTTGTCCATGTGAGTGAGGGGAGTTATTGCATGCTTAGATCATTGAGAGACTGCAATTTTGGCCTGTGCCCCAAGGTTGTGCATATGTTTGATCCACTCGGACAAACAAGAGCAGACTGTACTTAACTTTTAAATACTGTTAAATCAAAGCCTTAGTTTGGTAGATAAAACTAATATAAAAACAATTAATCAGGATTTAAGTTTTTAAAATTAACTAAAAATTATTTATGGCTGCCCAGTAAAGAATCTTTTAAATTCAGACTTTAAAAACAACAACAAACTAAATTTAAAAATACACTTTCATTTTGAAGATTGTTTAAATTGTTATGACATGTGGTAAAATGAAATTGGAGTAATCAAAACAATTTAGTGCAAGGCTTAACCCTGCAACTGACCTTCATTTTTTTCAAAATGGCAGGCACTTTTTTAACTTTGTAAGGGGTTTTTATTTTAACCACTGCTCTTATATTTTTTTCAAGATACAGCCATTTTAAAAAAATATCTGTGTTCTTAGAAATAAGGGTGAATCTCACCAAATGTAGTAATTTAAGTCCTTGGCAATTTTTTCATAAATAAATATATTATTTTAGGTAAAAAGTCTGTTATTTTTATTTACCTAAACACCTTTCTTTAGCTCTTTAATAATTTAAAACAATAACTCATATGATTTACTTAATTATGCCTTCTTATTGGAAGAAAAAATACAAATCGGTAACTGTCTTTGAGCTTATCGTCTGCTAATTCACCTCAAAATATAAGTCATAAAACGTACGTTTAAAATAAAAACTATTAGTCAACAATACAGCTAAAGACAGTGGCTCAGAGAAACCAAAGTCCTACAAAAAGAAAATTTAGTTCATTAATAATATTCAGTTGCCTTTGGTCCTTGTCACCGGGGAAGTCCTACGTCAACGGACCACTAAAGCTACGATCCCGCGAAAAGTTAGCAAGACTTGATTTTGAGCGGTAAAAATTTACGTCTTTGTATGTGAGGTGGAATGTATCGAGTTTACTTGCTGTTTTTAGTGAAGATTGCATCGAATCCAGAAGCTTCAAACACAATTAATATTCAGGTAAGAAACTATCAGTACCTTAATTCCCTCAACAAGTCGGTAACGCTATTTTTTTGGAAAATATACAGTTAAAACATTTCTGAAAGCTATCATATGCCGCCGTTATTAGTAACTAACATACCCTCAATCTCCTAACCTTTGTTCTCAACATTTAAACACCGGCAAGTAACTAGGTTATATCTGAATATTTACAAATCGGTTGACGCACAAATCCTGGTGACGTTAACGATGAGGTATAGCGTTATCGATTTGTTGGAAATACACTTCTAAAACTGTGTGACTTAGCAATAACTGTTGTTTAAATAATTTTTATTTTATATAATGTTTGAAAGTTATGATTAAACAATTCATTTTAATGTTACTTTTAACTTTTAACAGTTTTTCATATGCTCCTGTAGCATGTTGATTTAGAACAAACAATTGGATTATAAATTAACAACAAATTTGTTATAATTACTATTTATTGGCATATTGGTAATTATAGAAACTTTTGATTTTCCTCAAAAATCTTAAATTAACCAAATCTCTAATACATTTATTTTTAAATTTAAAACATACGTTTTTAAAAACTTTGCAACACTTTTCTCTGTTTTTGATTTCTAGGTCGTGAAGAACCATGGTACGTTCCTCAAAAGCTAATCAGCAAAGGAAAAAGTGATGAGAGACAGAAAGCATTGACAAAAGGAACGTCAGCGAAGGTATAGAGAACGAATGAGTGAAGAAAAGAAAGAAGAAAAGGAATGTAATGACAGAGATCGTCTTGCTCGATTGAAAGCAGAAAATAAAAATAAAGAAAATATCAGACATGACTCCTAGAGAACAAAGAAAAATGCGAAAGTATTGGAAAGAAAGAAATCTTGTTAGAAGCCTGAAAAATAAATCACTGAAAGAAAGTTACAGATACTCCCCCAGCTTCTCCTTTACAGGACGTGAGAGAGGAATCTGAACAAAAAAGAAGAGGGGCGCAAAAAAATCCGAAGAGACAAAGCAAAGGCCTATTAGAACTATAGCCAAGCAACAAGAGAAGATTAAAGAATTTAGAAAAAAAAGTTAGGAAAGTATAAAAAGCGGTTTGCACAGAGAGAAAAAAAAAAAACATTTAATTGGACTCATCCCCATCTCCAAGAAAAGAAGTACGTAATATACTAAGAGGTGAAAAAGTCTCCCCGCGAGTGAGGAAACAATTGTTCTTGGGCTATGCCCTGGAAAAAACAGCTGAAGTCCCAAAACAAAGGAAGTCGCACATTCAAAAATAAAAAATCAAATATTACACAAAGTTGGTCGGTAACCAAATATTGAAAAAAATACCGAGTACAAACACACTTCAGAGATATAGTGCCTTATATACTGCAAACAAAGTGATCGAAAACAGCCCCAGTACCTCTTTTGAGTATAACACAAGCCAACTTAAAACTTCCATCACTAAAGAATTGTCTGAAAAATTAATGAAATTTATTTGAAGACGACCGTGTGAGCAAAATGTGCCCAGGGAAAAAGGAGTTTGTTAAAAAGGGTGGCATTAAAAAAACAAAGAAGAATTCTATTGGGACACTTTATCTAATCTTCACAAAAAATTTCAAAAGGAGACTCATGGAAATATTTCGAAGGCCATCATTCTGTCGTTCCAGACCCTTTTGGGTTACATTTCCCAAAATGATTGGACAGGGAAACATGTGCCTGCGTAAAACACGCAAATATGGATTTGCTAATAAAAGCATTAAAATTAACTAATGTTTATAGCGCAGCGGTCTCCTGCTGAAGTAGTGAAATTTGTTGTGTGTTGTTCAACTGATAGCAAAAAATGCATGTTAAAATATGTGTTCAACAGTGCAAAAGTAATGAAGTCAAGTTCTTGCTATGAAGAAGACTTTTTTGGTTAAATACCAGAAGTGGAAAATGGTAGAAGAGCAAAAAGTAATAAAAAATGAAAAGAAAAATTGTTAAGAAAACTGTCAAGGTGAAAGAAGTAGCTAAAGTATCTGTCTTAAAAAACGTATTTAAAAAACGAGTTAGCTATCTTTTAAAAAAACATGTTTTTTACGCAAAACACCAAGCAGGTGCTCTAAAAAACAAAATTGAAAATCTTTCAGAGGGAGAGCTTCTCTTCAGATTAGATTTTTCTGAAAATTATGTAGCCAAGTACGAAAAGGAAGTACAATTCCGTTCACTTCGGTGCTAGTAAAAGGCAGCTATCCTTAAATACTGGTGTGTGTGGTATGCTAAAGTTAGGTGGACACCACAAAAACATCATGTTTTGCCTCTGCCTCCGATAACTTGGACCACCAAGCCCACGCCGTTTGGGGTCACATGAAACCTGTTTTTTTAAACGCATCCCAACAGTTTCCCTGCAACTACCGTTGTTTCATAATATTTACTGACAGTCCATCTAGTCAGTATAGAAACAGGATAAACCTTTATTTACTGAAGACTCTTCTTCTGCCAAAATACTTTACCCAAATGGAATCGTTTCACCCTGGAACTTCACTGAGGCCGGTCATGGTAAGGGGCCAATGGACGGGGTGGGCGGTACTCTTAAAAGGGAAGCTGATAAAAAAGGTGTTACGTGGATCTGACATAACTTGTGCCAAAGATTTTGTGGATGCTCTTAGTAGTTTTAACATTGATTTGTATGAAAATCCCATCAGCAGTTATAAGAAGACTTAAAGTTGGAAGTGAATAACCTCAGCATACCCCTTATAAAGGGGATTATGCAGGTTCATCAGGTAACTTTGTGGACTTTTGTACTGGCATTATGTATTGTCGTACACTTTCTTTGTTTTAAGTGTTCAGCAGAAACATCCTGTATACACTACAAACTCTCTGAAGTCTTGCCAACTGAATGATCAATTATTAATTACTCAAAATAAGAATCGATTTCAAAAACAAAAAAAAACCCCTCAAAAATTGTCAGTTGATGACGTATTTACATCTTCAGAAGACGAAGGAGTATAGCAACCACTATGACCAACCTGAATTAAAGGAACAAAAGGATTTGACCCAAATTGTATAAATGTAACACGAACAAGGAAGATTTTGCAAAGAAAGTTACTTCTGGAGTTCATGTTTTGGTTGAATACAAAATTGACAAAGGAAAGAAATCGAAGATTGAACAATTTATTGGTGTATGTCAGAACGACCTCTCTCAAGAAGATTGTCACCGTGATGTTTTTGAAAATTTTGCAACAAAGATAACCAATTATATTTTGCTAATGAAAAAGATGTTGTTTCGGTTCATGGTGATCAAATTAAGGCCATATTACCAACCCCAACTGTAGTAATGAAAGGGAATCGGGTTTTTTTACAAATTTAAAAAAGCAAATGTGGACTAACTTAATTTTTTAAAAATATTACTATTAAGTTTTTAAAGTGTTTGTTTTCAATGAAGGATTTTAATATCACACAGGTTAATAATAGTAACACACATTTATTGTATGAGTTGTAACAAAATTATCCTTCTAATTTGTTATTATACTACACTACATTCAAAAGAAACTTTTCTCAAGCAAAATTTGTCAAGATGTAAACATCATTGGATATTTTATTATTTTCTGTAATACTAACTATGCAACATAGTTTTCTTAGATAATTGTGTTAGTTACTAAGATATAATTATTGCATTACTTTTTTATATCAAGTGCTTTGAATTTATAATATTCCTGTTACCCATTTTTTCTCAAACTATGATATTAAATATTACACTAAGTAAGACGTTTTTTCAAACAATTTATGTCCAGATATTGTTAACAGCATAGGACATTTTTATTATTTGCTGTAGTACTAACTATGTAACATATCCTTTTAAGATAATCATAATTAGTTATTAGTTTTATAATTATTTCAATGGGGTTTTTTGTATAGAGTGTTTTGAATTTATAACACTTTGTCATCTAGTTTCCCTCAGAATATTCTTAAAAAACATCATCTTGACTATTGTCATTTGAGAGTATATGTTATAGATTATAAACATATAAAACTCACTGCGTGCTTTTTCTTACTCCTTATCATTAGAATTCGTTCTGGTCACTTTGATTATACAAATCGGTAACCTCGCGACAACTCGGTAACGGCTGCTACAAAATCGGTGACGCTCGTGAAATCGGCAATATTGAGGTTATTTTTATCTCTTATTTTTTTAATCCTATAAATTGTTTAGTGTTAAGAACTTATCCTTTCATATTTAAACAAGCTAGTTAAAGTACTTAAAGAATTTCGGGTTTTATTTGCAAAGTTTGCAATGTAAATGACTAGATAGCTTACAGGTTCCACTTAAAAGGCATTAAAAATGGCAAAAATTATTACAAACTTTGTGACAGTAACTGCTTTCATAGTTTTAGGACTTCAAATCTTAAAACAATGATTAATTATTGGTAATAATTAATATTAATACAATTTTATCGTGGATTTTTAAACGTTACCGATTTGTAAAAATATGGCTGTGTCTTGAACTTTGTAAAAATTGAAAAAAAATAGAAATTATTCAAATTTAGCTCTGCTACTCACAAATAACTATTCCTTACAATACGTACTAACAGTTACACCAATAATAACAAACTTCTGATTTAATTATTTTTATTTCTTTTACATAATCATTTTCTCCTATTTTGTGAGATTCAACCCATAAATGTAATTTACAACAAAAGAATTAAATATTTAATCATTTGAATTTTACTTTTTAAAGTAAATTGGTTTAACATACAAAAATTAATAAAGAACACATTTTCTCTAATGTATAGCACTCTTACATGAAATTTAAAATTTGTTTGAATAAATCCAAAATGTACAAAAGTTTTTTTATTTCAATTCACTAAAAACCTAACACAACCTGCTACAAGTTTTCTCTTCACCAATTTATAAAACACTTCATAAACATTTATACACACTAAACAATAAAAAATGTAAAGATGCAACTAAATAGCAAACAATACACCAGTATTGACAATGGTGTAATAACAATTAAGAAATCAATAGGCAACCAGACAATGCATAGTTCTTATGTACTGGCTGAGTCGGTGATTGTGTAACAGAACAAAAATAAAAATACAAGTTCAACGTCTTCAGTGAGGACACTGTTCCTTAGAGAAGTTCTTCTTTGTTTTGATATGATTTTCACTACTTCCAGATGATAAAGTAAACAGATTATCAAATTGAATAAAGCTATTTTCAACGCATTTGGCATTTTAGGATTTTACAAAACATAGCTTTTTTAAACAACTATTGTATAAACATTAATTTGGCTTACAGTTTATAGAAATGATGTTTCAGAAAGCCAAGAATACACCCATATCAATAACGACACAATCATGTGGAACGTAAACTCTTGACAGGGAATTTTGCCAAACATATGATAATTTTTGCTTGTTCAGAAATTACGTGAACAAATCGCTATCGGAAATGTGATCGTCCAAGTTTAAAATTTTTGAATGACAAATATAATGTAACTATAGATGTTATTTACGGCATAATATGAAACGTTGGATATTATCTTAAATTTACATTTGTGATTTAGTAAATATTACAAACAAATTAAAAATATACTTGCTGAAAGAGATCATATGACAACATAGTTAATGTGTTTAAAATAGTTTAATGTCATTTGGTTATAGTTAATGCTTAGATAATCACTTAAAGCCAGTTGCAGGGTTAAGGCATATTATTTAATAAACATATCTCTCTACTCAACAGGAATTTTACCAAGCTCAAAACAATATTTAAATGTTTTAACTAAGGCAAGATTTTCTGTAAATTATTTAATTGTTCTGATATGTTTGTTTGGAGCATTGTGGATGATATTCATACGTATGTATAAGGTATGAATAAAGAGATTTTTACGATGACAGGGTTGAAGATGTTATTACTTTTTACATTTACTTTTCTCCTTAGTTCAATTTAAGTCAATTATTGCAAATCTAAAAGTACCTCAATTTTGGCAATTTTGAAACCATATCACTAGTCCACCACCTGGAAAGGGCTTTAGTTATCGTTAAGGACATGCAACCATTAATCAGCAATACAATCACTGAAATCATAAAATAAATAATAGTATTTTTCTTAAAACTGTGTTTATTTATTATATTTTTTTATGAAGCACATGATTAGTAAATCTACTTATTAACAGGAATAAATTAAATATTTGTATAATTATTTTTGTTCTACGTACTTTCAATCTGGAATAAAGTACAGATCATTTTTTATTTTCATTATAGTACTTAAGCCTATTTTACTCACTCTTAAAGTTCTATTTTGTTCCTTTTGGCTGCTATATGCCCTGTCATCTAAAAAGTACAATGTTGGTACCTAATACATTAATATTACATTCTCACCATACTCGATCATTTAGTAAACATTTATTATCTTACTGTACTTGATCATTTTTAAACATCATTGCATGCCTTTTTAATATCGTTCACTTTATGACAAGTAGCTGAAGAAACCCCATTTTAACCTTCTGCTTACGGCAGCGTCCTGAAATCTGACTCTGTCACAGACTTGACTCCAGAATTCTGGAAGCAAACGTCCGTCTAAAAATAAGTCGGTGACGAAGAAGCTCAAAACAAACTATTTTTGCATCATTTCTTTATGTATAAAAAACTTAGCTTTGGGATCATGTCCTAAAATATTATATTGCACTCAATTGTGCACCTGATAAGACAATGAGAATTCCATTGATAGATTAAACTTGATTTCGTAATCTAGGGGTGTCTTATGTGGGAACAATGCAAAGAGTTTGTTTTTGAGCTTCTTCCATCCCAGATTTTGGTTTTTGATTTCTTTAGACTGACATTGAGTCCAGATTCCACGGATGAAGTATGTGACACTATCAGATTTCAGGTAGTGCATTAAGCGGAAGATGAATTGGAGCTGAACTATACATTTGAATTGAATCACTTCTTTGAACCATAGCCAACTTTGTTTGTGGTTAGTGATGTAAAAAATTTTTGTAAGAAACAAAATCAAATGTTTATTTAATTTTGTTTATTACTGTTAAGAGCCAGAAGGAGCACATGCCTACACAACGCTGGAGGAAAAGGAACATGAAGCCGGGTTTGATGCTTACATTACAGGCACCATCGCCATAGCTCTTTCCAACCACCTTGGTATGTTGAACATATTCATATCAAACCTAAAATGTTGTAACAACCATTTGATGTGTAGACGATTATCTTTGTTATTTTTTTGTTTGTTAGTTGTTTGTACATAACAGCTTTCTAATTTTTTATAGAAATTAGTGTTTTTCAAAATTTATTACACAGTATATCTATACTATTATATAACAATCTAATAACATCTGTCTATATGTTTTTGTGTGTGAGTTTTACTCAATCATGTACAAACTACTTAATTGTCCATACTGAAATTTTACATGGACGTTCTTAGGATCCCTGATTAACATACAGATGTCCCACGAGTAACCCGACAAACTTATCAGGTGGTTTCCTCTCATCAAAATTAATAAAAAGTTCATATAATCATGTCAGGAAACACTTTGTTAGCAAACTACGTTTAGCAAAAGATTTCATGTGATTTTCTGGGAAAGGACACAAATAAGGTGAAACTAATGCTTTTGTGGCGTAAAGTTATTAGTTAAGTTTATCGGATTCCGAACTGAAATTCCGAAAAGCATGATGTAAAATAGGTTAATAATAAACAAAGATAAACTTTAAGAAAATGATGTTTAATTAAATCACCACATAAGAAAATACAATATCTGTTTATTAAATGAACGTTCTTCGTAAAAACAAAACATCTGGAGATAATTTTTTTCAGTCAAGAAACGTTGAAAATAAAATGACAATTTGGTGGATATTGTTTTTTAAACAATAGATATTGCATGGTGCACATACTACATATTTTCCTCCAATGTACTTCAAAAATATTGTATAATATTTGAAACTAAGGCAAACACTAGTCTAAATTATATTTCTACTACCCAAAATTAGATTAATTATAGTTATAAGTATATTACCCTAATTAATTATTGACTGTAATTTCATACAAATATTATTTTTTATTTTCTTTGAAACACAGCTTTTACAAATATGCATGACCTTACAAAACTGCATGCCAAATAATTGTATATTCTACAAACCCCATACAACTACATATTTTCTGAAATTAGAATTTGTTCTATCTTTGACCTATTTTGAAATTATTAATTTCCAACTTTTATAGTAGTGTGCATGGTCCCCCAAAATATCTAAATTTAATTTTGTAATTTTAAGTTTCACCTTATGAAAAAATATGTATGCCAATGAATTATGTTTTAGAGTGTTTTATTATTCTATAGATATCACCGAAGAAAACAGTAAGAAATGAGTAGTTGAGTTTATGTACAATTTATTAAGAAAACTGCTATTTTCAAGTAAACTAACTCTAAGCAGAAAACTGCTGGTATATTTGATACTCTTTGTTGGTACGAGTTAGGCAAATATTTTATACATAGGAAGTAACCCAATACATGGGTCTTATTTATTGTATAAAATTATTTGGTAAAATTGTGTAAATCATTGTTAGATAATAAAAGCTATGAAATAGATTTAGTTTTGTAAACAGAACATGATTTAAAAACCGTATTTTCTATGTCTGGTGAATTATAAGTATATTTGCTGCTGCATCTATACACAGCTTACTGCTACTCAGAAGTAAATAAGCAAACAAGTTTATACCTCAATAAACCAATATGGTTTTTATTGAAATAGGTTGGCCATTCTCAGACCTAGAAACTACCACTTGCAAAACACAGTACATCACTATTGTAACCCGCTGAACTTAATGTTGAAATTTGACGAGATGTTGCCATATCGTTGCCGACCATCAGGTGTTTCTGCTATTCTTGCACACTGCTTGATTTATGTTGTTTACGAAACAGATGAGTAAATCAAACAAACACCTCAAGAAAGTAATGATCAAATTTATGTATGAGCCTACTGTCGCCATAAGTTGATGTAATATATATAAATATTCGCTATTGTGATGCATGAATTAATTGTCATATCATTTTTCAACAGACAAGTGGTTCATAATCATTATAATATTTTTACAGTCCAGATAACAATCCTTACGGTTTCATTATTGCTTGTAGTTGGCGGATAATTTATTTTATTTTTGTATCGGGTACATGTTATAGATATGCACTTCAGTTATTTGGTTTAATTATAAGCATTAAATCGGCTGGTTTTAATTAAGCAACCAGCATTTAATTATAAGCTGGTTTACATCTTCTGCCAGAAGTTTTGGGGTTTCACTGAGGGTGAACTGAAGTCCACAATTATGACGAGAGGCATTTGGGATCGTTATAGTATCGTGCTTCAATAACATTGGACAATAGGCACAGTGTAATTCCTATCATGAATACTCACTCCTGACTACAGGTATATATGTTGATGTGAGTGGTCTGCACTTCTGGTCAGAGCCATGTGGGATCTTTATAGTACCATGCTTAAATAATGTTGGGCAATATGCACAATGTAATACCAATCATAAATACCCCTGACTATATGTGCGGATTTCGTTGGCCTGCCGAAAACGCAATTATAAAATATATATTTAATAATACTGATTGAACTAAAAGTAAAATGCAACTAACATCATTGAACTTACTTTTGTTTATTGGTATATTATTTAAGCTACTACTAGATTTACAATGATATACATTGACATTCATGATTCAAATGGTAAAAATTAATTTAAATTCAGTAAAAAAGATCAGTCTAAACGTACTGTAGAAAAGGTGAGCAAAGGCTACATTACTCATCGTTAGATATTTCTGAATTAAATTCGTCTTCACAGTCCATTTCAGTTAATATACAGATACAGATTGCACAAGAGTAGTAAACATTCATATATTCCGTTACTTATCATCCGTTCTTAATAAATAATGTAGTAAATGTTGTTCCTTTTACAAGCTAACTTTTAGGTGTGTTGACTTTTTATCTTCACTGGGGTTTTCAAAACATTTTTGCTTTAAACTTTTTAAAGGCCGTCATTCTTCAAGTTGTTAAAGTAAGTTTTTATTTATTCCAGCAGAAAGTACCATCCTAATAATATATAAACATTTGCAAAATTACAATGTTGTAACTTTAACCATTTCAATGTTATGAGTTATGTCTTTCAATTTTAAACACTGACAGATAGCATGTTAAATGAAGTGAAATAGGCCTTAGTTTTAAAGGGACTTTATATATGTATATACCGACATACAGGATGTAAATAAAGTCCTAATACACCTGGATATATTCCAAATGGATTGAGATATCGATGCACAACTTTCATTATACTAATTAAAATATTTTTTATTTTATTTTTGGATGATAAAAAATCTTCTTCCCATTTCAAAGGGGGGTTAAAGGGGGTAACTTTAAATTTTCAAATTGCAACCTCTATCTTGTGACATGTCATTTAAAATGTTTATTCAATAGAGACACAATGCACATGAATAAAACTTATCCACAGTGTTTCTAGCTAGTGTTATGGACAAATAATCCCTTACATTGTAATGCCACCTAGACAAAGAAACCTCTTACAAAAACAATGCACACCACAAAAAGTAGATACTATGCAAAAGGGATAAGCTGTACACCTAAAAGTCTTACTGACAGATATGACGCATGCATTGTTATTTACCCATTACTATTGTTAGAAACATAGAGAATTTTTAGTGTCTTTGTGTTTCTTTTAAAATGGCCTTTAAAAAGACATCTCACAAGATGCAATTCGGAAAGTTAAAGTTATCCCCTTTTAACCTCCTTTAAAAAGAAGAGGGGAAAATAATTTTATCCTCCAAAAAATCTTTAAAGTGTTTTAATAAATTTTGGTGAAGATGTACATCGATATCTCAATCCATTTTGAATATATCCAGGTGTATTAGTACTTTAAAATACACCCTATATATAAAATATTGACAACTCCTTTAATATCACAGCCTTTTTAATTTTACACTACAAGACTTATTTGTTCAAAACCTGGTTGTATTAAGCCATAATTTACAGATAAATTAGGGAGACAATATTTTAAAAGCTTCATATCATGTATAGCCTACAAAAAGTTTACAATCTTTCTATTCAAAGATATCATAATATAGGCTATACAAATTATATTATACAACTAACATTTGAGTACTTGTTTTAAATGCATACAAATTGATTTCATATTTTAAATACTCCTTTACTGTCTTATCTATATTCAGTGTGTTTCAGCAAAAAAGCAAAAAAGTGAAATCAGCCATGAAACTACCTTCAGCCACATCTCCACACCTTGGTTTTGTAATCAATAGGTAAGTAAATTAAAATGTTTTATTAAATTTAAGAATGCCTATTGTTTTTATATGTATTCTAGCAGAAATGAGTTAGTGGAAGTAATTAAAAAAAGAAAATAGTACATAATATTGTTTGTATCACTCTGATATGACTACTGTGGTGTTTAGACCACTTAAGGGATCTAATTTCATTAATAGTATTGCTTAAAGGTTCATATTTATTTACTTACAAAATATGTTTGATGTTTCTGCCAATATATATATATTCACCCGGCAAGTGCGGATTCGACTCCCGGCGGAGCAAGTACTTTTTGTGATTCAATGTTTATTGAAATTATATATATATATATATATATATATTTTTTCTTCCAAATAATCTTAAATTGACACAAACAAGATGACTGTTACAGATGCCTTAAGGCGTTGAAAATAGTTGGTCTCACTCGGTATAGACCAGCAGTTAAGGTGTTAAAATAACTAAGAAATGTTCTTAACAGTTTTTTTTTTAACTCCTGCTATTTTGCCTTTTAATGAGATACTTTAAGTCTAATAGTTTATTATAAAAGAGATATTATCAAAAGCTCCACCTATTTTGAACTTAAATCTCAATGGTAGTAAATGTTATGAAAACAACACTTTTCCAATATAATTTATTTTTTGGTCGAGACTTTAGTAAACCAAAGGTTTTATTGTCAGGCAAGTCTACAAGTAAATATTTACAATTAAAAGTTTTTTCCAACTGCTCCAAATGTTTTAAATCTCAATATTCTGGTTTCGTTAATACCCTTTTTGTGTACTTACATACAGCATTAAGAGTGGTTTGAGATGTTTATTGGTGGGAGTGCCCCAACAGATTGTGGCAGATTTTGGTTAAGCTATCCACCCTGTTTATATCATATCTCTTAGCAATATTACTATGCAGTACTTAATGTTAGTATTAATCGTTTTAATAATTGAAGTAGTTTTATAGTTTATTACTTCGATAGTATTGCTAAGTGTTGAAATGTCTAACAGGTTGTATCTAATGAAGGTGATAGATTGCTACATTGACTTGGAGAAAGATGACCGTAAGTTTAATTGTTATTTCTTTATCTCTCTGTTTAAGTGTATGGCATGCTTGATTTACTATACTTATATATTTACTATACTTATACATTCAAATTGTAACTTCCATTTTTTTTCTTGTTAATTTATATGAAGTTTATTGGAAAATCCTAAATCTTGTGACAAACAGTTTTTTCAATTTTTTTGACCTGGATACCTTACAATATACTGTATAACCAGTTAGTGATGTGCAAACATATTTAATGGTTAATTATCTGTATAATTATTGGAAGGGTTATTATTGAGAAAATAATAAATTTTGGTAACTTTTATAAAGAAATATTGTTATTTGGAAAAATTAAACTGTTATGAAATGAAAAAGTTTTTTAAGTGAAATAGTGAACACTGCAATGTATAAATAATAAGATATAAGAAGACTAATATAAACAAATAAATTAAGGACTAGATACTTATAGTGCAAATTAAATAAAAGTGAAAGTTATAAAGTCTTCCAAACTATGGTTCTGTGGTTTGTATATAGCATTTATTACCTTTGTAAATTTTAAATATGTTTTGTAAATATACAATATCAATATTGAACAAGCACTAATATTAGAACTATAATATATTTTCAATGTGGGAAGTTTAATTTTAACCTAACAAAAGTTTTTTAAGGTAAATATATTTATTTGTATTTGAACTTGTATACAGCTTAGTAAGTTAGTAAAGTATGTTAAGTATATAATCAGAATGGTTAAGGAGGATATATTTTAGTCTTTAAGGATATAATTCCACACACTATACTTTCTATCTTATATATTCATTCAAATTCCAATCCTGTATGAAAAGGATTAGTTTTAGGAGCAAAATGAACCAACACAGTTTTACTGAAGTTCAGTCCGTCGCACAACAATACCGGTGGTTAATTGTAGGGCTAACTTATTGGTAAAGTTTTTTAATAGTTTTAAAGTGAAATCTTTATTTCTAAAATGAAACACTCAAGCATATGAGGCAAGTTTTTATTCACAACACAGTTTTAAACTTTATGCCTATGTTAAAAGTGAAGCCTTTGTTCCACGGCCAACAGCTAACTAGCGTTCTCTCTTAACCTTCCAGTGGTTCGTTCACATTAAGTCACTATTAAATTTATCATGTTAATGATGTTTTATTGTCTTTAAATCATTGTTGTAAGAAGCTAGCCAGTAGAAGTTAGAGTGGGTTAGTACTGGTAGGAAATTGTGTATCTGTTTTCATTGAGCAACCGAGTTGTACTGAATAACCTAAATGGTAACAAAGTATTACTCTCAATGCGCCAGCGGCATTTGACAAAAGTAACATAGTTCTTTTGCAGTATGTAAAAGTAGAGAGGAAATGCACAATTTTTGTGTATTCAACCTAATAATTAAATTTTGATCTACATGGTGCATTAAATAATTTCTAAGATCATTTTTGAATTATATGTAATGTTTTAGATATGGTATATTTTAAATAAAACTATCTATTATAGTACACATTTTTCTTTTTTTTAAAATTGTGCGTTCATCAATTTTTAAACAATCCTGCAAATCTTACATAATTGCTGAACCATCAGCAATTGTATAGTGGACTACTGGAGGGTTAATATCATCAGACTAATGCTAAATATAATAGTTCAGGATAGACTTGAACTAAGGCCAGAGGAAAATCAAAAAGATATGTTTACATAAAAATAATTGATTTAAAAAAAAAGACTTCTTGTTAAATCTTTTAATTTGTCCTTAAAAATAAAAAATGCTTTGATCTCATATTCTATATATTTATTTGAGCTCTATTTGATTTAAAAACCACTGTTATAATAATTTTTATTGAGACTGGCGAAGTAAAGTAAATTATACTAATCCATATTTTTCTACAGTTGAGATACATAATTGCTTTTTCTCTGCATCAAATTTGTTAGTGCAATTATTTTTCTTATTCTCATAATGTTTTTAGAAAGCAAAAACTTTTTGTGGTAAAAATTTGTTTTAACATAAATTTATTCAGTAGAGCTAATTTATGTATGTTTTTAAGTCTGATACTCTTTTTGTCTGAAAGAAATACACCACACACATACAAAATTACTTTGTAAAATAACTATTATTGTGTGTGTTTTAGCTGAACAAAACCGAGATGCAGTATTCCACGTGACATTCCCAGAAGAGTGGAAACTGTCGGATTTAACGAGCATGTTTAGTCCTTACGGTAACTACACCTGCATTTTGTACTATTCCTCACTTTCTGACACAATTGTCTTATCTTTTGACTAGTAACAGGTTATTTTGATTTAAAAACTGCATTCAAAGATCCTTATTTTGAGAACCAATGGCAGGAGAGTGAAAATTTCAGATGTTTCCAAATAAGAATCTTATGATGTAAAAATGGTCTGTTCATAAATTTTGTGCTTATGTCAAATTTACACTTGTGATAGAGTTTTACTTTGATGCTTTTTTCCAGTTTTAACTTAACAAACTACTGTTTTCCATTTTGTAATTTAAGTTTAAAATTATTTAAATTTAGAGTCAAAGATTTACAAAATTTCAAGCTTAATACTTTGTGTTATTGCTCAACCTATTAATAAGCACTAACAATAATAACAGAGATAATGGAAAAAAAAACATCGTTTACTAAAGCTTTTGGCTCTTGAAAGGTGGTGTGTATGTCTCATGGATTTGACAGCCGGACAGCATACTGCAGTTTACATGACAAGGCACAGGCAGTCAATGTGATGAAGCAGCTGGTACCATCTGCGCCGGCCGGCGTCACCGTGGCCACCTATTACGCTGTCCACAACCTTGGCACTGCCTCACCGGTCAAACGGAGGAGTGGGGGGGAGGAGAACGGCAACAGGCCAAAACGGAAGCACAGTCTCAGCCAAGAGTAAGTTATTTTGTTCTTTTTATTTGCTCACAGTGTCATTGTAATTCACAAATTAAATGAGTTTTTCCATATATCCCAAACAGCAGTGAATAATTCTCCATTACTGAGTTTTATTCCACTTGAGGAATGTAAAATGAAACTTATTTATATAGTATCAGAGTGTATAATTTCAAAATGATTCAACTAGGATAAATTATTTTAACCATCAACCTTCAGAAGTAAAGGGGCCCACAATATAATTTCTTTAAACTGATTTACATCCAAAAAAATCAAAATGTCCACCCAATCAGACCAGTTACTCTCATCTGAAGAGATGGGTAACCAAATCCAAAACGTCGTCCAATCTAAACATAGATAATTTCTTTACCTACACACACCTTTTCTTACACACTTATTAAAGAACTGGAAACACGAACTGTATAAATTGTGGTAGATATAATATGTTTTTGCCTATATTTTATAGGTAGTAAAATAGACCTACTGAAAGTACAACCTCTTTGTTTCTGCGATTTGGCAACATTGGATACTTCAAACTGAATCTCTTGGAGTGTAACAAAGTGGGCATGACATAGCCACTTTTGAGTGTTGTTTTCAATGTCTTTATGTTAAGAAGAGAAATATCCTTCCAGCCTGGTAAAGGTATCCTGCCCTATCAAACCTCTTATGTTAAAAACCTAGCTTTTTACAACCTTTAATCATAAAACGTTGACAGTTCTTGAAAACATCACATAGTTAAAACAATTTAATATGTCAGTTCCAAACTGTAACTTCATGGTAACAGTTTATATTAAAAAAAAGGTTTTTAATGAATAATGAATCCTTTAAGTAACTCCTATAAGAAAATCTGGTATTACTACACAATTCGGAATTGGAATTTCATTATGTACCTTTTATCAAATGCCAATTTATTTGTATTGAAGTCATACGTCGTACAACTTATAAAAATACAAAATGAAAGTGGAATAGATAATATAAATAACATTTGTTGTGTAAATAGTTAAATTCTCTCCAATAATACAGCATAGAAATTAATTTTTATACTAAAAATATTTCTTGCTTTCAAAAATTTACAAACAATCTGTTTTGTTAAATTCTTGCTTGTCATTCCTGGGTAATTGGCTGAGGGTTAGTAAACATTTTTACATTGATCTTACCCATAACCAGGACAGCAACAATAAAATCGTACAATAAAGAAATTGTAGTATTGTTACAATCATAATGACAATTTACCTTGTGGTGTTTGATGAATTTGTTACATTTTATATTTTTATTGCAGGAGTTCACTTAAGAGGCCCAGTGTAGATCCCATTCCAGAAGAATCTGAAGATTCAGGTAATATTGTTATGATTTGTATGAGAATTGATTGTGTTTCATTATGCTTTTTTTTAAAATATTAATTGAAAACGTGATACCAATACTTCAATTTAATAACTTGTTTTTGAACTTTTGGAAACAGCTTTAAATCATTTTTTTATATTTATTATTCCTGGAAACAATTTATAAGTGTTATTATTATTTTCAGAAAAAGATACACAGACAAAAGAACACCCTCGAAAGAAGAGGAAAGTATCAAAATCTCCTACTGACGACACAAGACGTAAATTATTCGAAGAGAACTTAGACTGGTAGTATTGTTACTAGCTTAATAAAGAAAAATATGTTTGTAACTGTGTTATTTATTTAACTAAGAGAAATATAGTAACCCCTTTAAACAGTCTTTAATGTGAAGTTGCCACCTGGGAGCAGAAGAGGCTTGTCTTAAGAGTGTACTATACACATTTCTTTATTTATGTTGAAAGTATTAAAAAAAATAACATCCGTTATTACTTAATATTTAGATAGAAAGTAATAGGTAAATAATAATTTCACTTGATAACATATTGTACTGTGATAGTACTGAGCCGGTTCAATACCTATATCTCCCCGGCTGATGTGTGTTTTATATAGTGTATGTGTGTGTGGTTTATTGGCTGCAGAGGCCACTGACCATTTGAAGGCGTTTGGCTTTTCCGGTAGAGTGGCAAAGACTCCGAGCCGTGGTGTACAAGTTAGGAGTAGCTCCAGCTTAAAACTTTGTTTAATTAAGTGTTTTTGTTAGTTTTGCTGAGCTGTTTTCCTTCTGACATGTGCGGCTAAGTTTACGGCCCCTCACTGATGAGGTCCAAGAGATGAATTGTTTCCTCCTGTCATCTCTCCATCATGCGTGGTCGCAGAGAACCTTCGCTTTTGCGCTCTGCTGAAGGAGGGCCACCATGATGGACATTTCTTCTAGTCAACACCCTGCTTCTAGTCTTCTGTGATACCCTGCTTATATTCTTTATTTATTTGTTTATTGTTATTGTTGCCATTTATATAGTTTATATTTTGTTATTTAATTTTAAGTTAGTTTTAGATATATTTAGTTATTTCTTGGATTTCATTAGGAGCCCGCCCTTAGCCGAAGGATACCGGGTGAAATTGGCATTTCTTGTTTCAAATTATGGCGTTTTCTAATTTTTGTATGCAGGTGCACCTGACAAGGATTGTTTGAGGTATCTACTACTGCAGGCACTTTTTATTTTTTTTATTTATAGTATATATACTTATATATTTCTATTGACTGGATAGGCCTATGTTTTGTCTTAGTGAATGAACCTGAGTATAACTGACCACGGTGTTTCTTATTTTAACCTAGTTAGTTTTGATCCGGCATCCCGTTCGCCGCCATGGGCGCGCGCTTCCCTGATGTTTGCTGTGGGTGTGCGAGCGGCGATGTAACGGTTTTCAATGGTAGCAGAGCGTGGTTCGCTGCTCCTCTCAGCTGTCTCTCAGTTCTGGTTTTGTTTGTTGGTGTAGGTTAGTGTTAGGTAGGGGGAGGTTAGAGTACACAATTTTTTTTCATTAGGAGCTCGCCCTAGCACAGGAATACCGGGTGGAATTGGTTTAGTGTCTTGCTTCCTGCAGACTTACCCTTTGCAGGGAGCAAGGGACTCTAAATTGCTTAACCGCTAAATTTATCTAACTGTACTCTACTTCTCCCCTATCAATGTGTTTGTTTTGTTATATTTATTGCTTCTGTGTTTGTAGGTTGTGGTTAGTGTATATTTTGCAGGGTATCCTTCTATTGGGTAGCAGGTGTTGAGTTCTTCACTTGGACCTCGTCAGTGTAAGCCTTTTGTGAGTTGAGTCCACTTAGGTTACTAAGTAATTGTTGCGTACGCTTTGTTGTTTATTGTTGTATTTATTTGTCTTAATTGTTTTGGTATGGGCGTTTTCCCTGGTGCCTGAACATCTACGCAAGCCCGAGTTGGTTTTTGAGGTCCTGGCGAGAGGACAGAAGCCCGAGGGAGATGTGAGGGCATTAAGAGCTCAATTACGGGCTTGTATAGCGTTGGACCGCAGCTGGAATGCAGAGTTCCAAATTAACACAGAATTTGAGTTTTGTAAAACCCGAATGGAGGAATTAGAAGACGATATTAATTTTGAGTCACTTCCCATGTCCGGGTCAGCAAAGGCTAGATTGGCATCTCAGCTTTTACATTGGCGTGACAGAATAGTTTTACTTATGTCAGCTCCTAGTTTAGACTCTGATATTAAAAGTTGGGCTTTTTCGGCCAGTAATAAATTAAAACAAGCCTTAGATGGTTTGAGTGAGGTGCGCTCGGTGAAAGAGAAGGGGGTACTATTTACCGCTGTCACTCCAACGGAGGTTCCCACTACCATTACTTTTGCTAACCATCCACCGGCTCTTTCTTTCGAGCCTCCCAGAGTTACTATGTCTCCGATGGGTAGTGGCCCTCCTGAAGCGGCTGGTGAGGCATCATCTATAGTTGTGCCTTCCTTTTCTAGCTTTGGCAAACTGCCTCATCCTTTGGGGAGTGTTTTACAACACTTCCCCAGAGTTGATGGACTTGACACTAATTTACTTATCCATTTCCTTCTGGAAGTTTTTAAGCTAAGAGAATTTCCTGGTATGACAGATGCCATGCTTATGCAGATTTTAGCGCAGTTTTCCTTAAGGCCGCTTTTTGATCGCCTTCTAGACTGCCTTAAGAGAGAGGTGCCACCTTTGACCAGTTCCACGCCGAGATCTTGGAGTTCTTTGTACCTGCTCGGGTTAGGGAGCGCTTTGCGGGTGGAACGCGTTTACCGTCCTCAGGCACCAGACGAGACGTTGAGCCATTTTGTCGGGGAGATACGGGATGTAGCCCGGGTGTTGCGCTTGAGCTTGAGCGAAACGGAGTTGGTGAGCCTTATTTTGGAGGGCATTAAACCTGAAGAACGCTCCCGTTTGATTTTTTGTAGCCGTCCCGCATCTTTTGCGGATTTGGACCGCCTCTCCATCATCTCTAGAGGGGTTCAGGATGCGGATAATCAAAGGGAGGCCATGTCGAGGCATCTTCCTCCTCACTTGCCTCCGGGGCCGGTCCATGCTCCGGTGCAGTCTGAGCCAGCAGCTGCTCCTTCCCGTAGGCAGCCTCCTACCTGTTATGGCTGCAAGCAAGTGGGACATATTAGACCGTTTTGTCCACTTAATAAAAAAAAAAAAAAACTAGTAAGCTTGCGGACGAGTAAGCCCGACTCGTGCCGTAAAGGTAATTTTGAGGGCAAATATGTACCTAATTTTGATGGTAAAAGGGTAGCTGATTTAATACAGAACAGAAAGAAAACAGAAAGAAATAGACTTGGGGACAGTTATCATCGTTGGCCGAGAGGGGAGGTTGCTGCTCTGGCTGCGCAGGGAGTAAGGGCTGCCCGCTCAACCTGCCCACAACTGGATGTGCTTGTGGGGAATGTGGTGCAGAAGGCCCTGGTTGATTCTGGGTCAGCACGCAGCCTGATTTCTTTGTCGTTTTTTGAAGATCTAAAATCCTCTGGGCTAATACGGCAGGTTGAGCCTAGTTCACTTATCTGCTGGACTGCTTCACGCACACCTTTACCTATTATCTGTAGTGCCCAGATTCACATCAAAATTAATTATTTCTCTTGGGATTGGAGCTTTTTTGGTGGCTAAGGACCTGACTTTTCCTTTCATCTTGGGAGCAGATTTTTATCGGAAAAACTGGCATGATTTTGGATTTGGCCTCCAGTCATGTTTTCTTTGCTTTCGCCAGGCGGGTGCTCGTTCCCTTTTCAGATGTCGAGTCTCGTGGGACTGCCTGCCTTAGAGATGGAAGATAAGAGCTTGACTCCTCCTGACCAACTAGGACATCTTACGCCGAAAGAGGCTGAGGACATAAGGCAGATTTGTTCCAGTTTTCCTGAAGTCCTAACTGACAAACTGGGCACGACCAATCTCTTGGAATACGAGATTCGTCTTACAGACACCCGTCCTGTACGTTCCCATCCATATAAGCTTGCTCCGCCCAAGATGGAAATTCTGAGAAATATGATTGATGATTTACTTAAGAGTGGGGTAATCGAGCCATCTTGCTCAAATTTTTCCAGTCCAGCGTTTCTAGTGCCGAAACCTAATGGGAAGTCCAGATTGGTCCTGGATTATCGAAAGCTCAATGCTCAGATAGAAATTGACTCCGTGCCTCTCCCCGATTTGCATTCTGCTTTCGACTGGTTTGGTAAGGCCAAGTATTTCTCCATTTTTGATCTTAATCAGGCATATCATCAGATTCCTCTAAAACACGAGTCTCGACCTCTCACTGCCTTTTGTGTGCCTTGGAATTTGTACCAGTTCACCCGAGTGCCAATGGGCTTGGCTGTGGGGGCCCCAAACACTCACCAGACTCCTGGATTCTATCTTTCATGATGTCAAAATTTAAGTTCGTGTTCAACTATCTGGATGACCTGCTTGTGTACAGTGAGAGTTATGAGGAGCACTTGACTCATCTAGAGGAAGTTCTAACTAGGCTGCGAGAGTCTGGCCTTACCGTCAATCCTGAAAAGGTGAGTTTTGCTCAGCCTGAAATATCGTTTCTGGGTCATCTTGTCTCTTCTCGAGGTGTTTGTATTGATCCAGAGAGAACCCAGGCAATCAGGGAGTTTCCTCCTCCTAAGGATGCCAAGGGGATTGCCCGTTTTGTGGGAATGATAAATTTTTATCGTCGTTTTCATCCCCAATGTTGCTGAAGTGGCGGCCCCTCTGAACTCTCTTAGGAAAAAGGGTGCCAAGTTTGAGTGGGGTGAAGCGCAACAGACTGCTTTTGAGCAGCTGAAAGAGGCAGTGATGCAGCCTCCAGTCTTGGCTATGCCTGATTTCAGTCGTAAGTTCGTCTTGCAAACTGATGCTTCCTCCTTAGCCGTTGCTGCTGTTTTATCGCAAGAAGTAGATGGTATCCGGCAGCCCATAGCTTATGCTTCACGCACGTTAACCCCTTGTGAGAAGAAGAGTTGTTCTGTTTATGAGCTGGAGTGTTTGGCTGTCGTGTTTGGAATTAACAAGTTCAGGCGTTACCTAGAACATAAAGAATTTTTGTTGGAAACCGACAACCAGGCTCTTTCTTGGCTCCTTGCCCACCCCCGTCAGCTCGGGAAGATTGGTCGCTGGGTAGTCCAGATTTCTGCCCTTAAGTTCACAGTGCAGCACGTGCGAGGCACCCAAAATATCATAGCGGACACTCTGTCACGCATGTATCACTTACCCAACGACCACCAGAATTTATCAGAGCCGCCATGTTGTGGCGTGCTCCTAGACTTTCCTCTGGCATTTTCGGACATTGTTCCAAACCAACTTAAGGATCCCGAGCTGACTGCTATCATCAATGAGCTTAAAAACGGAGGTGCCCACCCTCCTTATTTTCTGTACCGAGGTGCTCTATGCTGCCGTGACAAGCAGCGGAGAAAACCTAAGTTAGTGCTGCCAAGCTTTCTTGTACCGATGGTCTTTCAGTATTTTCATTCTTCTCCTGTGGGCGGACATCTAGGAATTCATAAGACCATCGCGAAGATTAGGGATCAGTTCATCTGGAAAGGTATGGACCGGGATATTGCAGCTCGAGTACGTTCTTGTGAACTGTGCTCGCTAAGCAAACCCGCTCAAAATACCAAGTTGGGTCTTTTGTCATCTGAGGTGGCGGAAAAACCTTTGGAGAAGGTTTTCATTGACTATGTTGGGCCTCTCCCGCGTAGCAAGTCCGGAAATAAGTTCCTACTTGTTTGTGTGGATGCCTTCTCCAAGTTTGTTTGGTTGTTCCCATTGCGGAGTGCTACCGCGCAGCTCACGGTGCAAGCACTTCGTAACCATTTTTTTCAACACTTTGGAGTCCCCGCCACCTTAGTTTCCGATAATGGTTCACAGTTTGTCTCCAATATCTTTAAAAGAATGTGCTTTGGGCACGGAATCCGCCATGTGACTACTTCCCCTTTCTATCCTCAGCCTTCTCACGCCGAACGGTTTAATCGCAATCTTCGATCTGCTCTCATTGCCTTTCATGCGGAAAATCAGACCACCTGGGATCAACAACTACCTTGGATCCAATTTGCCTTTAATACGGCCCAGCATGAAAAGTCCACAAGGCGGTACCTTTCGAGTTATTATTTGGCTTTCCGCCAAACAACCCTTTGGCGAACCTTTGGAAAATTAGCGATCTTCTGCCACCTCCTGGTACTCCCAATGTGAAAGCCACTTGGGAGGCAGCCAGGCGGAATCTCATTCGGGCTAGGGAGTTAGTAAGGAGGAAGTACAACCGAGGTCGTATTGCCAATCACTTCCAGGTGGGGGATCTAGTTTAACTGCAAGGCTCACCCAGTCAGTTCGGCTGTGGATAAAAGAGCTGCTAAACTTTGCTACAGGTGGACTGGTCCCCACCGCATCTTGAAGTTTCTGACTCCGGTGACTGCCCGACTGGGAGATCCTCAGTCCGGGAAGATTTTCAGGAAGGCGCACATATCCCATCTGAAGCCTTGCCCGAGTCATCCGTAATTTCTCTTTAGTCTGTGCGGGAGGGTTTTAGGTCCAGTAGGCCTGATCACCTCTGCTCCTTCTTCCTGATCAAGGTTCCTGTTTTCTTCTTTGTACCCACGCAACTCTTGGAGGGATTTCTTGCCTCCAACTGGATTTTCTTGGTTTTACCTTCTGCAGACTTCAGGGTTTCCGGTTTATAATTCTTCAACCATTGGGGGGAGAGGCATTTCGTTTGGTTCTTCATTTTGAAGAAATTAACAGAGGGGAGTTCCTCCTTTTGGGGGGGGAGTCTGAGCCGGTTCAATACCTATATCTCCCCGGCTGATGTGTGTTTTATATAGTGTATGTGTGTGTGGTTTATTGGCTGCAGAGGCCACTGACCATTTGAAGGCGTTTGGCTTTTCCGGTAGAGTGGCAAAGACTCCGAGCCGTGGTGTACAAGTTAGGAGTAGCTCCAGCTTAAAATTTTGTTTAATTAAGTGTTTTTGTTAGTTTTGCTGAGCTGTTTTTCCCTTCTGACATGTGCGGCTAAGTTTACGGCCCCTCACTGATGAGGTCCAAGAGATGAATTGTTTCCTCCTGTCATCTCTCCATCATGCGTGGTCGCAGAGAACCTTCGCTTTTGCGCTCTGCTGAAGGAGGGCCACCATGATGGACATTTCTTCTAGTCAACACCCTGCTTCTAGTCTTCTGTGATACCCTGCTTTATATTCTTTATTTATTTGTTATTGTTATTGTTGCTATTTATATAGTTTATATTTTGTTATTTAATTTTAAGTTAGTTTTAGATATATTTAGTTATTTCTTGGATTTCATTAGGAGCCCGCCCTTAGCCGAAGGATACCGGGTGAAATTGGCATTTCTTGTTTCAAATTATGGCGTTTCTAATTTTTGTATGCAGGTGCACCTGACAAGGATTGTTTGAGGTATCTACTACTGCAGGCACTTTTTATTTTTTTTATTTATAGTATATATACTTATATATTTCTATTGACTGGATAGGCCTATGTTTTTGTCTTAGTGAATGAACCTGAGTATACTGACCACGGTGTTCTTATTTTACCTAGTTAGTTTTGATCCGGCATCCCGTTCGCCGCCATGGGCGCGCGCTTCCCCTGATGTTTGCTGTGGGTGTGCGAGCGGCGATGTAACGGTTTCAGTACAACCACATGTTTAATTAATTTAACCACTTTGTCATGTATTTCTTTACATTTATACTCTTGAAGGAATAGAGTAATCTTAATAGCAAAAAACTTCTTATTACAACCTTTATTGTAACTGCTGTTGAGCACAGAGTAAGAGAATCTAGAAAGAAAATTTAAAGTTTTATAAAAATATTCTTGTAACTGTACATTTGAGCAAATAATACGCAGTGCTTGGTTAGTATTATAATGCAAATATAAAAGTAAGTTACTAGCCTAACTTTTAGTATAAATTTAAATATTGTCATAAAAACCCAACTTAGTTGTCTTTTAACAGAAGTAGGGTTCCCTTATCTTTGATATATAAATGTATCTTCTTGATGGGAAACAAGCAACTATGGAAAAAAATACCAAGAACGGAGTAATTTACAATGGACATAGATAAACACTTTTGACGTATTTTTCCCGATTGTGTCAACAAGGCTAACTCTCAACATCGGCATCGGAAATATAATTCACTCAAACCAAAAGTGCTCATACAGGTGCAAAACCTAAAATTTTGTGTGAAGTTGCAGTTAATTGCTAGTTCATCAATCAAATTTAAACACAATGTGTCTACTCAAATGGATTTCGTCCATTATATGAGTGGTGGTTATCTATCTTGATATGCAGTACAATAACAGCAATTAAAATTCTCACAAAGTTATAAATAGTTAAAATTCTTATTACAAAAGCAGTGTCCGCACTCATCACTAGTTCTCAACTTCCCAAAATCCCAGAAAATTTAAATTTGGCAAAACATATGCCTCATACATTTTACCAGCTTCTTCTTATTGGAAACTAAATGCTTAATATATGATCAAACACTCCAATAAATGAAAAGTTTTTATTTTGTGAGGCCTTTCGTGCTCAATGAACACATCGTCAGACCCACATAACTAAAATAAAAGTAAAGTAATAATACAAACAATTTAGACTTAAATAAAAACATATGTCTTAAAAAATGCAGAGATAAGATTTTAAAGGCCAGGAAGTATGTTTACTGTATATGTAAAAATTAATATTTTTACTGCCTTTAATCTAATCAAATATTATTAATTTTTAACATATACAGTAGACATACTTCCTGGCCTTTAAAATCTTATCTCTTTGCATTTTTTCAAGACATATGTTTTTATTTAAGTCTAAATTGTTTTGTATTATAATTTACTTTTATTTTAGTTATGTGGGTCTGACGATGTGTTCATTGAGCATGAAAGGCCTCACAAAATAACAATTTTTCATTTATTGGAGTGTTTGATCATATATTAAAGCATATGCCTCATAACTGAAATATAATAATTTTAATAGCTAGAGCTCTGGCAAATAGCTACACTCGGTTGAGTGCCCCCCCCTCAAACCTTTTTTATAGATACGGCCCTGGCTATTAAATACCTACTCCGAGTGGCTCTCTCAAATTGTTGTGCTGTATAAAAGAAAGTGTGGTTAAGTAGAGTAAACTGGTGTCATGCTTATTTGAAAACTCTTCATGGCCGAGTAACGTACAACCATTTACATGTTTTTTTTATCGAATGAAGAAATGATGATGCACCAAATTCGCTGGTGTGTAGGACTTGCACCCACTAAAAACTCTGCCATGCCAGGCATCACCTCTCTCTCGGGACTACTTTCTGCATTACTTTAAGAGGGTGTTTACATAAGCCAACATAGGGCATCTACAGTAATCAGGCTATCGGTTGGGCAGCGTCGTGCTCCGCATCTCTGTAGGGACATTGCGAGCTTTTAAACTTACTCATCTTAATAAAGAGCACTCGAATTTAGCCATGATCGGTGAGGAACTGGGCGAGGTAGAAATTTATCTCCCCATGTTGTCATATACTCACTCTCTTCTTAATCAGTCTCGCTGTCCAAAGTCCTCTGCTCTCGAGTAGCCATCTTTCCTTCCAATATCTCATGGTGTGTTCTGGAGCCTCTGTGCGAGTTACCACACCTTTCCCCTTCGTATACTCGCTTGATATCGAAAAATGAGCAGGTTGATTGGGATTTCTTATGATTCCAGAACGTGAGTTTGTTATTAAGCGTCACCCCGAGATACTTCAAAGCGCTCTTTTTCTCGACAATCTCCCGGTCCACCAGGACCTGGGCACCAATATCAATCATTCGTCTAGTGAGAAGTACGATCTCGTTCTCCGTCGCTAGATTCAGGCCATGCTCACCCATCCAGGCCAGCACTCGCATCATTACTCGGTCGAGCAGCCATTGTGCATCGTCGAAGGTCCTCGTAGAAATAAACGCGGCAATATTGTCCGCGTATCTCACGAGGATACAACCTTTAGCCATTTCTATTCAGAGGATCCCGTCGTTGGCGACCTTTCACAGGTCCGGTCCTAGGATTGGGCCCTGCACAGCTCTCGCGTGATCTCCCTCCAGCGCAGCTCGTCAGCATTCATGGACGAGTCAACCGACCGCCCCGATTCTGGAACGGTCTGCCCGAAAACCGTGCTGACGATCAGGAAGGCCTTCGCTGTCTCTATCGCTTTGACGAGCCTCGGTTTCAGAAGCCGTGTCGAGCATACAGAGAGGTTTGTATGCCGATGGGGTTGCAAGACCTCCTTTACTTATTAATGCATCCACTACCGGCTGACTTGGCAAGGATGTTAGCGGCTTGGAATGGGCTTGATAGCGCATTGCAACTATCAAGAAAGAAAATCACATTAACGGTATTAGTTTTATTAGAAGAGTTGTTACTATGTGCTAAAGAAGTCGTATTTATTACTGATTGGTTGAGATCTAATAATCTATATTTTCGGATTGTGGATAGGTAATTAAAAAAAACTAACATTCCTCACGGTTTGCTTGCTTTATTACTCCCTTTTGTTTTGAAAAATGTACATACGCCCCACGTGGGTAGGCCCTACAGCGCATTTCTTTTTGTTTCCCAAACCCTGTCCTTTGTATTCTCCTATTTCCTTGGTCTTTAACATATGAATTTGTCTCATTAGTACCGCATCCTCTTCATTGAAACAGACTCGTCGCGTTCGAAGACTCCCTCACTCGAATTGTAATTTGTGTCTATGTGGTTGCACTATTTTCCTACGCCCTTTATAATGGTCTCAGGCTCGCTCCGCCGTTTACGTGTCCTCGGACGGAAGTATCGAAGAGAATGGTTCATTGTGATTCATAAAAAACCACTATAATAGTTGCTTGACAACCTTACCCTTTGTGCTTTTACTTTAGACACAGGATAAAGTTTTAGCGTTCTTGTTTTACTACGTGTGGTTGTATAATAATGCTTAAATCGTATCCTCAGTCCCTGAAATGTTTTCAATTCATCTATACAGATTTGGCCGAGGTGCACTAAATATTGTATAAAATGTTAACTATAATATGTTTTTTAATAAAACATCCAATTTCTACACATGGTTTTTGTGTTTTTAAGTTCATACACGATTTCAACTCCTTATTTTTACTATGGAAGGACAAACATGCATAAATCAAAATACTCATATTTCTAATATTACCTGAATACATAGCTACAAACATTACATAAACTAAGATACTGTTTTTTACGGCTTCACATCTTCACTAAGTGGTATTTTATGTTCAAAATGACTGAAATTTAACGAGACGTTTAAAAAAGTGTTACTTATTTTTGCAACGATACACCATACATAGCTAACCTTCGACTTCACGACAAAGGTCTACTGAACTTTAAAAGGACCACTACATAAATCTCGTATCCAATAAAATACCATGAAAATTCCTTATTATAGTTAAAAAAAATTTGAGGCTTCGGTAAACAGTCGCTAACAACGTACAGTTAAAATTCTCTAAGAGTTGCTTCTTATTCTTGTCTCCTTTTTTCCTGTTATTTGCCTTCTCCTTACACTAGCTTCTTTTATCACTTCCTGTTATGCAAGGCTTTTTAGGACATATCTTATCGATTTCCGAAGGGCTATTCATGTGGGAGTTTGCCAACTATTGTTAAAAATATGGGATATTTTAAAAGACTGCCGTAACCTACAAATACCTTTTTGGGTATTTTTGACCAAATGATGGTTCAAGATCTCATTCAAACATTTGGCTACGAGGTCATCTGAAGAGATATCTCTGAAAATTGTCTTTAAATAGAGCATTACTTCCTTTAAATACGACATATTGTAATGCATAGTATATGAATCATTGTAGTAATAAAATTTAACGTTGCCGACACCACATCACATACAGCACCGTAACGAGTTGACCTAAAATACATTGTGTGTTTCAAACGTTATTTTAACAATTTTTTAAAGTAATGTTTTAATTTGATCATTTTGGACAACCTTCTCTCTTTATTATAGTTTGAATGTGACTCCGAGTATGCTAATCTTTCAACAACCATCGTTTATCAATTGTTAGAACTCGGTTTTTAACCCTCCAACTGTTGCTCATCAAAATTTTTGATGGACACAACCCATTGTGGATTGTTTGTTCGTGAAAAACGGGAACAAACATTCCCTTGCATAATCACTCATTACAGTATATTCCGGCAACGTATCGATTCGATTCATGCACCATTGGATTCGAAAAAAAAGCCTAAGGAATACTATAGTTTTATT
>NW_025782983.1:0-110263 GCF_021130785.1 Homalodisca vitripennis | reverse complement strand
TCTTTAAAGCCGGACTCGGGTAGGAATAAATATAAAGAATGTACCTAACTATTACACTGTCTGGTATACTTGTTATGAATGTTATCAAGTTGTTAAAAGTACATATAATTAAAGCTTTTACTTGTACCTGTTACTAAATGGTCAATTAAATTATTGGCTAAATCTATGGTTTTCTGAGTTTTACGATTTTAAACAAAACGTATGTCATGCATATACAATGTTTTCTAAGGCTAAGAACTAAAGTTTGATAACATCACGTAGATAACGTCATGTAAATAAAGTATGCACAGGCTTTGCCACATAATTTCAAAAAGTGATTCAATCGTTGTAAATCCTGTGTAGAATGTATTTTAAGCATTTAATTTGATTTTAATATTCAACTTAAATTTTTATTTTGTTACAAGTTGTAAGAATTATGTAATTAGATTATAACATAACACAGTTACTAATTATTACATCAGTTACTTGAATAAAATTTGAGTTATCTCCTATAGCATTTATTTATGTTTTAGTATGATAAGATGAATATAAAAATTGTTTATAAATCATAAAAGGTCTCCATATGGTATATCTTTTCCACTTTAGTTTATTATTAAATCACGTTTATATTTTGCATTTTAATTATAATTTTTTTATAATTTCAATAATATTTTATAGAAGTGTACAATGGGAAAGTCGATTGAATCGTGGGCTATGACGTCTGAATTTGAGAAGGACGAGAGTTTCTAATTATGTTTTAACAGGAACCTTCATCAATATTGTTTTAGGTAGTAGATTACGACCATTCTCTCCTACTTGTCGTGTGTAACACCCTTCACTGAGATTGCTTTGCAAATTTTCACAATTATAACTAATTTCATTTTTTGTCAAGTGCTGTGAAGAGATAGATAGTCAGATAATCATGAAGGAAAGAAACGCGTATTAGATAAAAGAGAAATTACGTAAGCCAATTTATTGATAGGAAGCATTTATTACTGTCTTTATTGACTAACAATGTAAGAGTAAGCTACACTCTTGTCACGTGAGAAGCTTCAAGATATTTTGTGGACAGACAGACAATCATTACAGAAAAGAAGTTTTTACTTTCATCCGGAAAACTAAAGATAATCTTTTAAGCTTTTAAACACGTTTGATTTATATTTAGTGGTTGTACATGCAATAAAATAAAATTTCTTGAATTTCATGTAGAAATGAATTTTCATGAAAAATCTATGTCGAGAGATTTTTACATTAATCATTTTACATTGTCTTTTCATTACGTTAGACTTCCCATTAGTAGTCAAATGATCTGGTGTTATAAGGAGTGTGCTACATCGCAAGAGTGCGCTGGAAATAAAATCTTGTCATGGAACTTTTAACATGGAATTTTCAACGCACTACGTTTTATTTTAACACTATAATTAAAAATCTTACATTTGTAAACACTGTATAGTTTTTTAAAACTTTTACAAGTTTTTTAACTCTTTTATTCAATAACTCTTTTTTTGAATAATTTATATCTTGTTTGTCCATGAAAATAATATAAAAATATTCATTAAAGTTCACTTAAATGCCATGGAACAACGGACGTCATCATCGAGCTCAATGAGGAATGGAGCCATACAAACTTTCAAGTCCATACATAGGTTAATCAGTTTTCATAATATTGTAGGGTCATCACATAAATAGACACAAATGAATGTTTTAAACCCTTACGATTATAGGCTTCGCTAAACTCTTAAAAATAATCATATTCATTTTAGTATGTTATCTTCCAAATTTCATTTTAGACAAATTCGCAGTTTATGCTGATTTTGTGGTTGTAGAAATTTATTTTTATAACTATTTTTTAACTTGTTTAGTACATAAACAGACTAAAAATTTAAGGTATATTATATGAGTGATTAGCAAACAATGCAACCATAACTGTATAATAATCGATGCAATTGTAAATAAAATCGAATCACATTATATGTATACCTGGTTTACTTTCAAAAAAACGTTGCCTATTTTTACTGATTTAGAAATTGAATGGAATAGATAGAATGTATGTTACGTCACGTATTGGGGAAAAATTTATATAGGACACATTGATGTCAGCGTGCAGTAATAGTTCATACTGCACGAATCTGAACTGTTCTGAAACTAGTGCATCTCTTTTGTAATCTATGAGTAGTTTTCGATTATTTATCGTTCTTCTACTTAAACACGCTTATAAATACTATTTATCTTGCAGAAATTAAACACATTCCGTTGGTGTTTGTATTATATACGACATGTTGAAAATTACATTACACTATGAATTACTTTGCCGCAATCATTACTAATCTAATAAATGTGTTTGTTTACTTTTACTGTAGCGAACCAACGATTGTGTAAAAGAAGGGGGTAAATGTATATAAAAAGTTATTTTGTGAACCTAACTAAAATTTTCACTAAAATATCCAAACCTACACACTCCTGTCTATTACAGTATTATAGAATAACATTTTGGAATGAACCGGAACCGAGAACAAGAGGAAAGAACCTTTTGTTGAAGTAACGGTTTTGTATTATCTTTCAATGTATTTTTTAATTTCCTTTTGAAGAATTAAATTAACTCGTAATATTTTTCACTACCGAATGCCATCTATCTTTTTACGTGTGGTCATGTAATCTTTGGTACGAATTCCTAATTTTATTTAAGACGACACATAAATAATGTTGCAGAGGTTGCAGTGCATAATGACCTGGAGAAAAATCACAATGCATTCATATGTTCACGTCTCACTTTATACGTAGTGTAATATATTTATTCCTATGCAAAATAGAATTTAGGATTTTTTAATTACTTAAATGTTTTTGAAAAAATAAAAACCCGGATAGCAATACCTGAACTATTGTACATATCACCCTATTCTAGTGTCTTTAGTTGAGATGAATTGGATACTGGAGATCCGGGGGCATGATATAGGCAAGAAAGAACTTTAACATTTATATAAATGCTTAATCTACTCCATCATCCGACACTAGAAGTTTCAAACTAATTACTTCGTTTTGATTGCTGTCGTATTATATTTTCTGTAACTTGTTCTTTAAGTTCTTCACAATAATTTCACAAAGGTGGACAAAAGCCGTGATGCTTTGTTAACTAGTATTAAATAAATTCATAATATTAAGTAAATATTATATTGAACTCTAAAATAGTCTAATGCAGTTTTGGATATAAATTAACGGAAACATAAAACTCTACATATTTCTCTTGAAAATCGTCTTAGAAGAATGTCGCCTTATACTACTCTCAACGCCCTTTTGAAACTTTTAAATTTTTGGACTTTTGAAGCTTAAAAATTGAAGAACATAAAAGTATATATCAATGCTAAAAAAACTTAGTATTGGCAAAAAAGTTTATATAGTTTTCGTAGTTTAGCTGGTCATCAATATAAACACCAAGAATCTTTAATATGCTGCAGGATGACACCTTAAGTCTGTAACTGTAAACAGAGTAGTTACTTGGGATTTGGACAACAACTGCACCATGTTAGCAGGTCGTTAACAAACAGCAGAAGAGAACGGGACCTATGACTAAACCTTGAGGAACACCCGATTTATTAATCACTATCGAAAGTTAACAAGGCTGTTCTTTTTAATCCCAGGGGGTCTTTGAAAAAAATATAACTGTATAAGTCCTCGTTTGAAGATATGAGGTGTCGTTGGGATAAAAAAAAGATTTACATGGCCAATTCTCTAGAGTCAAGAGGTTGTGAAACAAATTAAACTACGTTACTGATATCCTCAGTCGTTGATTTACCTTTTGTAAGTCCAACCTGTTGAGAGTGGAAGACTTTCTTCTTTTCAAGGGAAGATAGTAGTCGATTAAGAAATACTCTCTCCAAGACTTTCGAACAAGTTGACTATAAGAAGATTGGTCGATAGTTGCTGCAGTCGTCTTTTTCCCTTTTTTGTGTAAAAGTCTCACAATTGCATGCTTTAAGCGCATCTAGGAACTTCCCCTCTTGGAAAAATATATTTATGATGTATGGCAGACGTTGGGCTATGACATCACTTACTGCCTTTGGACAGTAAATGCGAAATTCAATCTGCTCCAGAAGACGATTTGGGTTTCAAGGACAATTTGTTTTATACACTTCTCCCTCTATGACTTGGATAAAAATATAATTAGCTGTTTGTTAACGTCATGAGATTGGACCCTCTATAACATTTTCTGAAGCCCTTACACAAATCATGTGCCAACTTGGAATAAAAATCCATTAAATTTGTTGGAAACTTTGAACGGATCTGAAATTTTTTCTCCACTTGTTTCAGTAAGTTCAATTTGTGTGATCTTTTTTAATTTTCGATTTATTTTAGAATTCACAATTCACAATATCCCTCCCGATTTTAGTTTTAGTACTAGTGGAGTAAAAGTACTAATAGTACTTGACAACTTTATCTGATTTGGATTTCCTAATTGCTTTTCTATACTCTGTTCTAGCTTTTTTTTATGCAAGACTTGAGGGATGAGAGTTGTCAAGATCTGTTGTCATTAAATACAAAAACTGGAGGCGGTGTTTAACCTAAGAATTTAAGGAGTAAGCACTGGCTTGGTCGGATACTTCTTGGTTACGACTTTGCATTTTGCTACGGGAACAGCCAGTTCGAAGTAGTAGGATATTATTTTTAAGAATATGTTGAATTTCCCGTTAAAGTCGCTAATTTTTATATCATCCTCCCAAGTCTCTGTGTACAGGTAGTAAACGGAAGTTATAGATGTTCTGAGAGATGAATTTATATGCCTATTTATACACTGAGCCTTTTAACTGCTGGGACCCAGACGTGATATTCACAACAGTTTCCTGGCCGTGATTTCCGACAAAGCAGTGAATATATTTTGTTCTTCTTACAAGTTTACTTGGAGTATTCGAGAAAATTTAGACAATGTCCGTCTCATTATGATATTGTGAGTCTCAATTCGTAAGTTCCCATGATATAAATAAAAAACCCACTGCTAGGCCGCTGACTCAAAATTTTAATATTAAAATTTTTAAGGAAAATTGACCGATCTCTTCACAAAACGCGATCTATACACTGGCTACCACGTCCAAAGAATTCTCGCAGTAATTTCCAGGAGGTCTGTAGACACGAATAATTACAATGGTGAATTCCTTGTTAACACTACACTTCGAAGGATGAGAACTCCACCTTTCTGCAAAGATGAACAGCAAAATGATGAGGATTAGTGTAGTCTGGAACATTAAACGACTCGATGTTTTGTTTGGACAAATTGTGCTCTGTGAGCCACACTGTATTAGGGCTGTCACACCAAGTGTATTTGTAGAGCTTCCTTGTTGGATCCTACACCACAAATATTTAGGTGAGACAGGACTAATACAGAGAAATATTTTATCTGTCGTATGTAAGAATGGTCGAAATTTACTAACCAAGCAATATTGAAAATGAATATTCCGGTTAAAACATAAGTAAAACTATAGTCCTTCTCATATTCTGAAGTCATAGCCCACGATTCAATTGACTTTCCCATTTTACAGCTCTACAAAGTACTATTGAAATTGTTATTATAAACTAAAGTAGCAGAATATACCAACTTTCCTTCCACACCGTAAAACATTTGTACGATTTACGCATTGACATAACATTGATTTTATTCTACAAAACATAAATGACTGGTTAAATATCAATTACAGACAATACATTTTTAATTATCAGGCATTACTGCATAATTTGGATTTATTAGCTTTAGGTGTGAAAGCTAGCATGGATAAAATGCGGTAAATATTGTATCCAACAAATACCCAATGAGTGAAATTCATTAACAAATTGTGTAATCATTACAAACTGAACGTATAACGTTTACCCACTGTCCATTTCACTAGTTACGGAAACTCAATTAGTTCACTAACAAACATTGAACTTAATTTGCATGTTCGGCCGATCATTGCAATTTGAATCTGTTGAATACAAAATATACTGATTAAATGTTTGTGTGCTTGTTGTATTACCTCAATATTGAATATTGTTATGATTAAACATTTTCACCAAATATTTAAAGGTTGATAAATTAGTTCAAAGTCTGAGAAAAGTAATCCTGTCAAAACAAAACTAAGATATCATTTTTAACAGGCTTTAAATTTGTATTATATGATCTTTATACTACTGACCATGTTTTTTATAAAATTTCTTTCAGAATCCATTCAAGAAACGGACGCAAAAATTTTGAAGCTGCCAGGAATAAACTTCAAACACAAAACTCTAAATTGGTCGACATCTATATCTTTAGGAATCCTCAGTGGAAACGAAGATGTATTTTTCAAAAATATAACCATTGCTTAGAGACCTGATTCAATATGACATTGATTTCGTCATGAATTGGAGATTTCAACTGTAACGCTTTGGACAACAACCACCAATCCGCCAGTGTTGTTATCCGACTTACTACTACTTACTATAGTTTGCTTTTATAAAGACGATTGTTGAGAGAGCCTGGGACGGAGCCTTATCTCACACGGTAAATATTTCATTTAAAATGTTTACCACATAAAAATATAAAATATATATATATATTGATTTATATTTATATTAAATATTACGTCAAATCTTTTTTAAATAAGTTTGTAGTATTTACCCATGTATTTGAGTGAAATAAAAAATATGATGTGTTTATGTGGATTGGTATAACCAAAAATATAAAAAACACAGTCTTCTGTAAAAAATTTAAGTTTTTTCCACTTTAACTCTTCATTATTAAAAAAATAATGACAGTGATCATTAATGAAATAATGAAATCAATTAATACATACACTTCTCCCTTAAACTCTTACAAAATATACATTTTATAGCCTTATATCAAAGAGCCACGATCTTTGAGGCTCTTTGAGGCCCTGTATAATGACATGCTAAATAATTTATGCAGTTTCTCTAGACCACTGGAAGTGATTGGAATGAACCCCTCACTACAGAACTTGCCTAAAAAAGGAACTTAAAAATGGAACTGACATATCTTTATCTCTTTCTCTGCTGTTGAATGTCACAATACAGTAAAAAATAATGGGGCTTTAACGCGTCCAAAAGTATGTAGGCGTAGTACATTTGCAGTGAGGTGTGCGTAAGCGAAATTACATAAAAGCTGAGTAACCCCTCTTAAGGGTGTTACACTACCAAGACTTGAATTTTGTGCTGCACGTCTTCACCCATCTGGTTAGCGATTACGCTGAATAATTAGATTCTATGCCCTAGTGGTGTGACTCTACTGTAACCCTTTCTTAGTTGCAACACGTCAAGACTTACATGTCAAACCTTGAAGCCGAAGTAGAGATACTCACCCCAGGTCAGCTTTGCCCTCGGAGCACCGTGGTACTGCAGCCTGACAACCCTCCCCCAGGCGGACTGAAGCCAGAACCACTAAGGTCGTCGCGAGCACTGAAAGCTCCGTACCTACTCCAGGCGGAACCAGGACTGCCCTGCTGTCTAGATATTTCCACTTCTCAATTAAACTCTCTACCTCCCTTCGTTTAGTTATTGTTTGAATCACTTTTTTAGTATGTTTGGTATGTAGATGTGAATTCCTGCTCGAGTTCAAGGTAAGTATTTGATTAAAGTTTGTTATTGACGATATAAGTTTAAAGAATAACAGGATTTCGAAGGATTGCCATAGAAATATTGCACATGCATTTTGTATAACACAACGTTTCGAGATATGAAATTCATCATATTTGTCTCATCTCTTAATTTCTTACAGGGATATCAAACTGAGCTATAAGGCTGAAATTTGTTTGCTTTTTCAGTCAAAATAATAGATTTTAGCTTTTATAATTATAAAGATCCAGCCTGAGAACAAACGAATTAAGTATGGTGTCGTTTCCTTTGTTGCTGTATGTTATCTTAAAACTTATGCTGCATTAAAACTGCAATAAGTGGACTACGTCATTGAAATATCAACGTGCAGAATAAATATATATATATGGAATATCAATATATTTTGGCACATATATCTTATGAAACTCAGTTAACTAATACTCTTCATGTAATTTGTATAAAATTGAAAACAAATTTTTGCAATGAAAACCTCAAAAGGGTAAAAAATGTCCATCGAGTTTGCAGTCAATAAAATGTGTAATTAGTTATAATTAATAGTTGAGTATTATTTCATATTTAGTAAATCTCAACATAAAACTAAAATTATTTTTATACCCACAAACGAATTCTTGTTTACATTGTAAAATTATCCTCTTAGAATGCAACATTTTTAAATAATAAATTCAAAACACTTTTATAACTTACTAATCCCGTCATGACCTTTTTAAAATTTTATGCTGATCAAGAATGATCATTTCATTAATTTATGTATCTACTAATAATGTATAACACGTTGATTTGCAAGATGTCTATCAGGAAAAGATCAACAGATTGCAGGTAAGTACCTTTTGATATTTTTGTCTACTGTAACCAAACCAAATACATTTACATGAATTAAGTTTCAAAGGGGTTTTCATACTTTATTAACACTAAACTCATTATTATTATTTATATTTAAATTTGGCAACAATTTATATTCAAGATACTCTTTAGATTTTAAATAAATTTATGTCTTATAATACCAAGCTTATGCGTAAGAGATAAAGCCATCAACTTCAATTCAAAAATAATTAATAGAATTATAGCTTTTTCAAGATACTCAATAAAGCTATACCTTGATTTGGTTTATCGTCAATAATGAGAGCTCAATATATAATTAAATTAATGGTTTTTTTATTACATCTTACGATATGTAAATCATTAAATATAATACTTAGATTTTTTTAATTGCGTGCAGAGCAACGCAACAGGTAACAATAAGACACACAATTTTAAAGATAATACATCATTTATACGCGTAGCTGACAATATTTGTACTGAAAAAGAAGCCGACATAACATCATCGTATATAGAGCAATACACTCACGGATATTCCCCGCGAGGCTCTCCACACATTGTTTATTGACAACACAAACATTCGTACATTTCTGGCTAACATTTCCTGTACTGATGTTCGATCAGACAACGATACCACCGTATATGCAGTAAATAGGCCGTCACTAATCCCACCGGAAACTCCTATAGATTGATAATTATTGATAACGCAAACAAATGTAATAACATTCCTGTCAATACGGGTAGTCCAGTTAAGTGGCAGACATACAAGAACGTTACCGCTTACGAAGCAACATATTTCATGAAATTGCACTGGACGATTTCAAAATTCCCTTATTGACAACACATATACATCTTTATAGAATTTAAGTAAGTAAACATTTTATATTTTAATAGTGTATTGCATTTATTATAATTTAACAATAGTTAGTAGTTAAGGTTCTATCGTTCTCTTTATACATTTTGAATCTGTCATAGTATTATGTTAATGAGATTTTTGGGATAAAACTGTACTAACATAGAATGTTACTAAACACAAATGGTAAACTAGTACTTGAATTACTTTAATTCAATATTTTTATTTACCGTTTATTTAATAAAAAAAATTTAAACCACACTTAAAGCTTTTACTGAATGGACGAAACACATGGGATTGGATACCGCTGAGGTCGTAGTAATGAATACTAGATTTGAAAAGTTTACTTATATGTTTAATTGTGGCAAATAAACATAAAAGCACCACGTCAAGATGGTTGACAATAAATAATGTATTGCTACGTTGCTGCCAAAATAGAGTGATATCGTGGAGGTAGGCCTAATGGTTTCAATGTTCTATAGAAATATTGTGTACGAACCTAATAATTATTTAAAACTTTAATATTGACTTCCCTTCAAGTTGATGTAGACTCACAACCCCGGGCGTCAGCATCTTGGCTCGACACTACATCTGTAGTCGGAAAAGATTAGGAGATTAGAAGTCAAAAACATGAAGCACTCGAAGTTAAATCAGAGGCTTGGTTGAAATAAGAGACTTGGTTGAACTCGCCTAAATCAAAATCACGACGGTATTAGACATTTATCGAGACATTTATCTATATTATTTATCATGTCAACGTGGTCTCGTCAGAAGGACATCACTACAATATTATCCATATTAATATGCCAAATATAATTTATGGATTTACAATTAATTTGTAATTTACTATTTACAATTTTACTTTCGTTCAAATTCAAAATTAGATGTCTCGCATGAGAGGGCTAACCTATAATACGAAAATATAAATTTACTTATGGACTTGGCTCGCGAGATGCTGCTTGGCAGGAATGGCTGCTACAATGTTCACGAGAGAAAAAATAATGCGCGTGCCAATATGATAATGACATTTTCCTGAGTGTTATCAATTTATTTTATGTAACTATTGTGGCAATAAGAAAATAGTAGAATTACTAAAGTAGACAAACTAAGTAAAACCATATGAGATAACGTGTCATAAATTTTCTCGTGCATATACGCTTATTAAATCCGCAATTTTAAATAAAATTGAAATTGAAGTAGGCAACTTCAAACAAAATTAGATTTCTCAATCCTACGCATGTATATTTTTTTCGTCAGAACAAGGTAAACTCTACTATGGTACTTAAAATATCTTACACCTGATTTACATAAAAAGCGAAAAGATAAACGCTGTTTGAATCATGTAGGTTTTCTAGACCTATGTATTTGTATTTTCTTGATCGGATTGACTAGGGATATTTAAATTTGACGTTGGAAATAAAATTAATTTGAAACTAATACTAATACTCTATACTCTTAACTATGCACATTTAAATAATATATTCCTGATATATTCTTACTACTTTGAAAAATTTCATAGGACTTTATCATACCACACCATTTATACTAAATAGTATAAGACCTTCGATTTAAAACATTGCCTACAAAGCCACAGATAACAGTAATATATAAAAATTAAACTTAATATTGATATATAATAGCGTGTAAAGTTACCACATGCTGCTCACGAAGTTGTATAGAAAATCTGGGTGCCACGTAAGAAGGTTTTGCAAAATAAATGGCTGTTAACGTGAGGCCACATAGAAAACGAAAAATTAAAACGTGGTTGGAACCATGACCAGTTACACTTCACAATACATATGTACTGCATCCAAATGCGTGCAAGCCGATGGTAACAACTGATTCCCACATAAACTATCTCAATTTACATGTGATAAAAAATTGAAGAAAGCTAATATAACGGTTTATAGGCTTTGGAGTCATGGAATTTATTTTAATATTTATAGAGCAAATACTGTAGCTAGGTTCACAAGTTGTATGAATCTAAGAACAGTTGTGATCCCCTTAAGTTGGAAAACTAGTTTTATAATACAGTTGGTGGAGACTGTGATAATTTACAATTCAAAGTGTCTAATGTTTATTCTTAAGCGGGCTATTTTACTGAACGTCTATGTAAATAAAGGATTTATCAACCAATAACTTTAGTATCTATCACCTATGTCTTCTTTTTGTTAAGTAACATTGTAACATTGCTTACACTTCCACTGAAAAGGGTTTTTTGCGTTATCAAGAGATAAAGAATTGGAGGAATAACTATTATTAAAATCCAATATTAAAAAACTGTTTCTTATAATTTGGAAATATACACAATCTTTTCATTTCCCATCATAATATTCAGATCTCTAGCAAACCTATTATGAGCAAGAAGACAAAATAGAACGATATATTGCCCTTTCAATATTACTTACTGATTTCTTTTACTGCAAAACTTAGTATTAAAGATTTAAGAAACCATATACATTTAAAACGACTAAAAATGATGGTAAAATATCCAAATTAATAGTTTTAAACAGCTAGAGTTAAAAATTTATTGCTAATAGTAAACGTAAATAAAACCTAATATAGTGTGGACACTTGGAAAAATGTGTAATTTAATTCTTTAGCGTATTTAACGAAAGAATAATATAAACATATATGAACAGCGGATACAAAATAAAAACCCGTTGCTACCTAAACACATCCATATAGTAGAAAGTATTATATACTTATATTTATAATACAGTACTTAAACACTAAATAATGTAGATTTATTTTATTAGGTTTCTTACTTCAGTTCAGACTATTCTAAAATCTTATACACATTTGTGTATGTTCGAAACATTTTTAACCCATGCTTAGTCTAAAATAGAGTAAACACTTCATATCACCTAAAGTGTGCTAAAAACATAAAATGTTAATTTCGAAATAGGAATTGTCCAGTATTAAACCAACAGATTTTGAACACTGAGTAGCAGCAATACCTGTGTTGGAACTCATCTCCTTATACTAAAGCAACGGTTATGCAACATTACACTGAGCTACAATAGTTTAGCGATAGTGGGGCCCATCACTCAAGGGGCTGGAATAATTCGATTTCTGTCTGTCTGTCTATCTATCTGAATGTTTTACTAGATCTCGAGATCGAACTGATACTAAAGCAACGGTTGCACTACAGTACTCCATGCTGCAATAATTATTGTTTTGAAGTAAGTGAAGCATGCCACTCATGGCGCTGGAATAATTTCACTTCTGTCTGATCTTACAATTTCTCGACAGCAAGATTACCTATAGAATTGAAATTTTACATTTTTTATGTGGAGAATGTAGTTTAATGAGCGTGTATGTCACTTCAAGGTGGAGTATTAGCGAACACGTTGACAGTTTTCTAATAGGTAGATGACACTGAGGAAATCGATGAAAATTTAAATTTCTAAAACAGAGTAAGTTTAGTCATACGAATTTTCCACATGAGACATAGAAACTAAATTAAATGGATTTATAAACATGAAATATGGCATTAAATCTAAGCGAATCCTGTTGCCTGACACTTTGTGTAGTGTATTTCTATCTTGGTCTCCAGATATCGCGTAACATAGAAAATTACGGTTCTCCAAACAAACTCCATCATATATATGAAGATAGTTTAAAGAATTCAATTTTATTTTCCATTAATATTTATTATAATACACAAAAAATACGAGAAATTCAAGGATGGTTTTTAAAAGTAAGAAAAAGCTATTGATCCTGAGATCTGTACATAAAGAGTTGAACAAGGTGGTCCTTCACTGTACCACATTGGATGTAACAGGCTCACCAAATGGCGTGAGAAGCACATAATAGTAGTATACTTTGGCCGTTGCTGGGACAGAGCACCCGAGACCGGTTCTGGGACAAACCGTGTGAGACCGAATCTGGGACAGAATTTTTAGAGAGCGACTAAGAGTGTGAGTACGGGTGGTCAGAACCGCGCCGCGCGAATCACCACGCATGTCATCGCTGTCCCGCCACCGCAATTTTTTAGAGAGCGACTAAGAGTGTGAGTACGGGTAGTCAGAACCGCGCCGCGCGAATCACCACGCATGTCATCGCTGTCCCGCCACCGCCACCACGCGTTTTTATTTACCACAATTGTGAGTATGTATGTGTTTGTGATTTACTGATCAGATCTAAATAGACGATGTTGTTTGCATGGTTGTTCTGGAGCAGTTGGTTGTTTTGGTCTACAAGTGTGATTGTGATCTGTTGAATCTTTCGTAAACCGCTCCGAAGAGGTATGTAGTGTTTTTCTTGAGGTGATTGAGATATTTTGTAGCCGTGTGGTACATTAGGGGAAAAGGAGTAGAGGATTGCTGTCTCCAAATGTTTGTGAGAGTGAACATCATGATTGACAAGACTGTTGTTGACAATATTGCAGTGTATCTCGATGACATCAACGGCTCTGAGATTCGGTGGATTCGATGCAATTACATTTTCATTTGAGTTGAAGTAAGACGATTCTTTTTGTAAGTTTGTTGCATCAGATTTTTCAAAACCTAAGAGATCACTAACGGTTTTATCCAAGTAGAATTTAATTGGAGAATTAATTGATATTTTGTCACCGTCTTTAAAGATCTTGAAATCATCAGAATTTATACTAAGATTCAACGATTTTATGCAATCTCTGAAACTCTTTTCAAGTTTTTCAATGGTCCAGTAACCGCATTGAAGTATCAGTGGTTTTCGGAATGAAATGTATTCCCAAGTCCCAAAAATAGACTTTTGCATGTTGCAACAAGTTGTATATGTTGTTCTCAGAGTAAAATCCAACAAGAGCCATATAATACTCTTCGTTTGGATCCAAGTGGATGGGATGTTCTAGATGGAGAGTCAGTACAGACTCAGTTCCAGTTAGTTTGAGTAATGGCATGGTTGCAGTTTTTTATATACTTATAATTCTATACAAGTTTTAGATGAAGTTGCTACCATCATGGAAGTCTTCAAAACCTCTTTCCATATATTTTTTATTTTCGTTGTTGAATTTTTTCTGCATGATGTATATCTTGCCTTCTAATTCACTCAATTGAACTTTGACAACCACATCATATGGCTCCACTGCTTTGCTCACTTGACCAATTCTCTGGTGGTTTTTCAGTAGGAAGCTGCCCCATATCTTTTCACCATTTACGGTAACTAGTGGGGACAATCTCGATCGCATTTATTATTTTTTCCGATTTTACCAAATGCGATTCCAATAATTTCTTGACTTCGAATAAATCTTGTGAGACTTTTGATACATCACTTGCAAGCTCAATTATCTCGTTAGGAGAAGGGTCTGAATTGGGTTGAGTTGGTATTGATCCAATTTCAATTTCGTCTCCAAATCTGTTGAAAATAAAACCACGGTTTCCATGCATTTTTATTGTTTCTTATACTACGAAGAATATGTTCCCAGTCCTCACCAGCTGAATCTCGTCGTAGAACCTCCAGGCACAGATGTCCACAGATAGGAGGATCGTCAAACCCCTGAATACGCTCTGAGTTATGAACCAACCCTTTTTGGCCCCAAATACCTGACTACTTCTATTGGAGGATTGACATCGCCATATGAATCAAAATAGAATTTCTTTTCACCACGTTTCACATAACACGTCCAGTGAGTACCACCAGATGAAAGGTCACCAAGATTTACAATACCACGTTCGATATTTGTAGGTTTGTCTGGAAGTAGCTGTCGCATGAAAACACCTCTAAACTCATTAATGTTTAATATACCTGCTAATTTTTCTATTTCACCAAGAGACAGCGGGAAGATCTCATTTTTTTTATTCACAGACAACAATGCATCAAGCTTCCGACCAATACGGACGTTTCAACCCTCTACCCGTAGGATCTTTTTCAATAATGGTGTCTAACTCCTCATCGACTAAACTCTTTAACCAAGGTATAAATTTTTCTCTCAGTAAAAGGAGCCACCTTTCTTCTTATTAATGGAGAGATGAAACGTTTACCTCCAGGAACTGACGAATCCACCATTTCCATAATTTCCTTCAAAAACCCTCCTTGTTTATTAGATACGAGTTGGTTGTAACTTAGAAGCAATTGTAAACCTTTTTTGTTCTTAACGGCTCTAGAAACGGCTTTGTGTTGCTCTCCAGAAAGAAGTATACGATCACTTCCGTGAGACAGCTGTTCATTAGATAATCTGATTACTGTAGGTTTCCGTCTTTTGTACGCTGTACGAAGCTTACGTTTTTGAGCTTCGGATAGCCGAACTGTATAATTATGCTGACTTTCCATTCTATACGCTTTCTTATATACAAAACACTTACATGAAAACAATAATTGCCGCCTACTAATGAAAAAAAAAACATTTTTATTTTACTTTTTTTGTTTTTTGGTGTTTTTTTTTATTTGTTTTTACAGGAATTTGATTATGTTTCGAGTAATGTCATATGAGAAATGTGCCTCAGATTACAACGACAACATATGCTGTGGTGCCGCTGCTCCCCTGTGGAGATGCAATAGCTTTTACAAAATCTAATTCAATCTGAATGTCACTTCGAGATCTGTCTGTTGTTGGTTGATGTAGATGTGTGTCAATTACAACCAAAGGTGAGTTATCAATAAATTCTTTCAGGTTTACTAACACGTTATTGTCTCCGAAGTTTATTTTTCGGAACCCTAGGTACTGATCGTACATGATCCTGTATATACCATTAGTAATATCAAAATTCTGCAATTCCTGAGGGTACCTTTTCTCCATTAATTTTCACAGACACATTTTTGATGTTGCAGCTGTCCAAATCTACTGGGATCTTTTGCCTGGGTGTTTGTTCTGTTTGTCTGAAGTGCGATTATAACAAATCTAGGATTGTACACATTTCTGTAAACACTTGTAATATCGGAAGCTGAAATGATGAACCGAACACCCCTCTTTTGTCGATGCATTGCCATTGAAAAGAAGTTGTAGACTAAAGCATCCTTGTCACTCAGATGTTTTCAAACCATCAATTAACTGAATTTTGGAAGTGCTGGTATAATCGACTATGGGGACTCGTAACACAAACGACTCTATCACAATTTTCCCATCGCCAGGATCCGTTGCTGTGGACCCTGCCCCTTTCCAGTGAAACAACGCATCATTATCTTCATTCCTAGTAAATGTGATTTCAAAACCTCCCTTGTACATCGGGTAACGTAGGTGGTCAAAGAACCCTAATCCTAAATGCCCAAGTGTGCCGAGTGCTTCAAACTTCCCACCTCCTGTAAACGATGATGAGAAACCACTACTTGAGAGTGTTTGTTTTTCAGTGTTACTGTAACTAACAATCCCCTTTATAGTGCTGGTTATGCCGGGGAGTTCTACTGTGTCGATCAATGTATTGTGTTTCCTCAGCTCTATTCTTGAAAACAAGAAGGCCGCGAAGTTGTCTACCAGTTTGACGGTAGAGTTAGTTTGATAATCAGATCCATCAGATTTTTGCACATACTTTCCTTGAATGTGGTACATTATGCGTGAATCATAAAATGCGTCTCCATGATCCAGTTTGAATGTTGTATTGTTGTTGGGTGCATTGAAGTTGAGCTCTGAAACTGGCATTGCAGTTCTATACTCACTTCTTGCTATACCGCTCGAAAATTCAATATACAGTTTCTCCATCACTGGTTTTACCACTGATCACTGTTCTATTATATCCTCTCTTATATATAGGGTAAAAAATATTTGCTTTCATTGCTTTATATATCTGATGGGTAGATACATCCTGAAGTTCCTAACCCCATACCGAGTTTACGTTTCAACCACATTCCTCCTGTTGTTGCTAGACCGACCATACGCTCATTCAAGTCAGCATCATCTGAGGTAACCCTCTCCCAAGCTTTCTTTTGTAATATTTTGTCCGCCTCCCACCTGTCTTCTGTGTTTTTATGATCCCTATACCATATATCATGCTTCTTACAAGCTTCATCGAGGGGATTAATTCCCTTATCTCCCCTAACAAGTCTCTTGTCAAGCTGGGTGCCGGGCCCACAGTAGTTGTACGTATCAAGATTCCAGTTCTTGGGCGCATGTAACTCGAATGGTAACTTGTTAATGATGTCGTTCAAAAGCCCTTTACCTTCTATAACATGTTCAGGCAAAACAGACAAACATCTGACTAGGTACTTCAACCCTTTAGGTGTAGCAATTAGGTCTTCCATTTTCATCGTGAAGGAAATCAACTACAGACAGTTTTTCATTATGAAAGTTGTTGTTTCCAGCTTCTTCCTGAGCTTGAATGTAGTGTAACCTGTCAATGAGGTCTTTGAAGTTCTTTATGTACTTATATTCGACCGGACTTTCATTGTAAACCTTTAACCCTGAACCAATTGTTGCCACTTTTCCATTCACCAACTCATCCCAAATAGGTTTTATCATATGTTTCCACTTTAGTCCTTGACTTGATTTGGGACGATTACTTTTGGGATTGTTTCTTTGGAAAAGCGAGTTTGTCCTCACCAATATGTCCTTGTAAGAGTTCCAGTCTTCATCGGTGTACAGATCCTTCTCTACTATATTGTTTTTCGTCAACAATCTCCAAAGACCCTCAGTCCCTTTGTATTTCTTTTGAGAGCTGACTAATATAATGTCATCATAATCAAATGTAATCGGTTCGGAACCGATCATCGGCTGCTCTAGATTTTCATCGTACCAAATACCAAACTGTTTGTCGTTGGATTTTGGAAGGTATCGGGCTCCTAGAGAACCAAGTGTTACTACTTTAGAATCCATCAACTGTTTCATCGATTGCTCTTGAGGTTGTACTTCTGGCTCATCATCGTAATCTACATCCTCAAACGTTCGACGATCTGATGCTTGAGGTTGAAATCTTACCAACTGTTTCATACGGTTTTGACTACGTATATTTTGTGTTTCCAATTCTCTATGTTGTTGTTCCCTAATGGCTCTGGTGATTGGTTCGTACTTTTTCTCATTTTCACGAACATCTTCTAACTCTTTAAAATGAGTCTGAGCAAACTCACTTTGTAATTTCCGGTTTAACTCATCCAACTTTCGAGCTTTAGAAACAGTGAGCGGTCGATCATGTGTTATTGATATGTTACGATTGGTAGACGTCTCATTAGCATTTGATGATATAGTATTTTTGTTTGAGAAGTTTTTTAATTCATCCTGTTCAGCACGTTTTGAACTTTGCAGCCAAGACAGTCTGAATTTTTTCAAGTCGCCTTGCTTCTTTTGCATCTAGTTTATTCGCCATGTTGTATACTTATAGTAATAGATACAGCGTTATTCTTCAAATCTTTCAAGTCACGTTTACACTAGAACGTCAAATTACGTTTATGAACGTCAAATTACGTTTATACTTAAACGTCAAATTACGTTTATGAACGTTAAATTACGTTTATACTTAAACGTCAAATTACGTTTATGAACGTTAAATAACGTTTATGAACGTTAAATTACGTTTATACTTAAACGTCAAATAACGTTTATGAACGTTAAATTACGTTTATACTTAAACGTCAAATTACGTTTATGAACGTTAAATAACGTTTATACTTAAACGTTAAATTACGTTTATGAACGTCAAATTACGTTTATGAACGTTAAATTACGTTTATACTTAAACGTCAAATTACGTTTATGAACGTTAAATAACGTTTATACTTAAACGTCAAATTACGTTTATGAACGTTAAATAACGTTTATATACTTAAACGTCAAATTACGTTTATGAACGTTAAATAACGTTTATGAACGTTAAATTACGTTTTATACTTAAACGTCAAATTACGTTTATGAACGTTAAATTACGTTTATACTTGAACGTCAAATTACGTTTATACTTAAACATCAAATTACGTTTATACTGGTACGTTGTACAGCGAAGTATTATTCAACACTTAGTTTCCTTTTTAAATTGCACATGTATTTCCTTTTTTGTGGTTTAGCTGTTGTATTAATAGATATGAACCCATGAGGTGTTTTCCAGCACTCAAAACAGAGAGCCTCAAATTGGTTGAAAGTCATGTCAGAACCTACAAAGTCCTGGAACACTCTCTTTGTATAGTACTTGTTCATTGTAAACAGACACAACAGATTAACATTGTTTCGTATGACCTGCATATCAACTCGACCATAGCTCTGACTCAGGTAGACACAAGAAATCCCTTTATGACGTCCTCTAATGAAATAGTCTTTGATTTTAGTTTGCTCTTCTAGGAGGGGCAGTCATCAAACACCACAAGTGAGTTTGGTTCGCAGTCATCGATAGAAATGAGATCTTCACAGGACGAATAGAAAAACGCTATTTGTCTTCTAAGGTTTTTTTCTAATCTACTGTATTGTTCACGCAGATCTACATATACAGGTTGTTCTATTGAACGACTGAACACGTATAGATTCTTGAACGGAACTCCATCTTTGTTGTAAATGAAATTCAATAACAAGTTCGTTTTACCACTCCCAGACGGTCCTACAATAAGACATCGTAACGGTCTAGGTAAAAATTGGTCTTCGAATTTATCTTTGCAATACACTTGAATTTTCCATAGTATGTTCTCTTACATACATTTACAATTTAACAGTTTTCGCATATTCTATAATGACCCCATGCTAGGGTTCGGATATTGTCTTCGAGTACGAAACGCTTGTCGTCCTTTGATGAAAGTACCACTTTATGGTGTTCTACGCTGTAGAGATTGTGTGCTTGACTCCGAATTGTATTCATCGTTTTGTAGTGCTCGATGTTACTAAACAAACAGTCTTTATAGTTGCTAAAGGTAATTTCATTTTCAACTACAGCTTTTTTCACGCCCTTAGACCTCTTTATGAAATGGTTGTCTTCTATATTGCTCGCATACATCTTGGATCGTAGTCCTACAAACTCTCGCATGATTCGACCATTAAGTTCATCTTTCATTTTACCCAGAACTTTTTTGTTTACGTGGGGAAGCCCATATTGGTTGGGGTTGGGGTAGTCACTTGTATCAAATAATCCAATTAAATGTTTCATGTCTTCGTAGAAGTTTTTAGTTTTGATGTCATATATCAGGGAATCGGTATCGGTGTACACCATTTTTATATTAGACCCATACTTCTCTTTCATTACATTGTAGTGGAAATCATACATCAGTGTCTTTGATATGTCTAGAATACTCATACCTACGTAAATAGGTTTATTTAACAAAAGTTTTTTCTTACTAAAATGTACAGCAACTAGGTTTTCTGTGAAGATGGTTCGACTCTTAAAGTTCGGTTTGCTAACCCATCTTTCCACTAATTTGGACTTAGTACCCAAACGAATGTCCACACGATTTCTCATATTTTCCATAGTTTTTCCAAAAACTTAGTGGAAATCATACATCAGTGTCTTTGATATGTCTAGAATACTCATACCTACGTAAATAGGTTTATTTAACAAAAGTTTTTTCTTACTAAAATGTACAGCAACTAGGTTTTCTGTGAAGATGGTTCGACTCTTAAAGTTCGGTTTGCTAACCCATCTTTCCACTAATTTGGACTTAGTACCCAAACGAATGTCCACACGATTTCTCATATTTTCCATAGTTTTTCCAAAAACTGAGTTGTTCATAAGTTTGAAAAAGTCTTTCTCAAAATCATTTTTCGCCTTTGTACGCTCCATGGTATTCAGATTAATGTACGGCTGCAACCAATTGCTTTGACTGAAACTAAGAACTCTATGAACATGTTTTAGTTTCATACCCAGACTCAAATAAAGCTTTAAATTTTTGTAGTGTACGACATACTTTTCTTTGCTGTAGAGAGTTGTCAGAAGCTTTGCCATTTTCGATCCTGGTGGGACTCTACGTTCTGGAGCGAGAGGTAGATCAGAGTGTACGTCGTGTAGTTCTTCAGGATATTCCAAATCAACTTCTAATATGTAGCCTGTGGGTGAATCGTCACTAACTTTCATTACATCGATGTCTGTACTGCTCCACTGAAAGTTTGCATATGGTAGTTTTACAGACATTGCCCACCCATACAGGTTGTTTGCATCCAAGTACATGAGGTAATTGTTTGGTTTCGATTTGTCGTAGTCTTTCATGTAGGGATTGTTTGCCTTCGCATATCGATGAGAACACTGTGAAATACCACCACGAATACCCTTTTCAACCATGAGTACCATATCGATGTCAGTCAATAGAGACAGTTCGACTTTTGTAATTTTTCAGCATTGCGTTCCAAGCCAACCCAGGTGCTGTGAAATACCATGCAGGATCTAATTTGTATGTATTGAGACATACATCCCTGAAGTTTTCCATAACATCTGCAAGCAGTAAGACATCGGTTTCGTTATATAGCATTGTATATTCTTTCATGTTCTGAATGTTAAAGGCGGTCCATACATCGCACGCATGTTTGTAATCTTCATTTGTTATGTGTTGTTTATTCAGTCTATTGTAAAATTCTTCTTGACTAGGTAGTGATGTTTCACTATATTTTTCTATACTGTCCATGTAGTCGTAAGGGTACACTCCTTTTCGTAGCAATAAATTGAGGTCCTTACCATTGTAATATGTTGAGATGTGTTTGAATTGAGATCTAGTCAGATTCTTTGCCAACCTATCGAGACTTTGTGACATGAACTTGAATGAATCGATGAATCGTAGTTCAATTCCACCTTCCACACTGACCGTAAAGGAAATGTACCGCTCCTCGTTGTTGGGTATCAATGATATGCGATTTTGGAACTTACCAAACTCTTTAATGAATAGGTGAGTGTCGTAACCTGCTAAATTATGAATGAAAACAGGAATGAACCTAGGTTTTTTGAAATTGATGTTACACTTGTTGTGAGCTGCTCCTCTAAACAAAAAAAACCCGTCAAATGGTTATGGTCTCTAACACGATCATCACCAAGATAATTTCCACAGATATGACATGTAGTAGTAGATTCAAAACATTTCCTGTTGCTCTTTTGTCATCAATTGCATGGGGACTATTGCTTCACTCTTGTAAAGTTCATTAATCCTTATCGACTCCTCAATCAATGATTTTACAAATACATGTGCAGCATCGTCTCCAAAGTATTTAATCGGTGGTTTGGAAAAGCCGTTCTCTGACACCCCATACATACAGAATGAAATGGCATTATGTTTCTGATATTTAATAGTGAACGATTGATGATTACCATTACAATCCACTTTACACGGTTGACATGTTGAAATAGGTGCTAGACAGCATTCAAAGTCTGCGTAATACACAAAGGGCACTCTCATTGAGCAATTGAAATCTTTAAAATCTAATTACAGTTCCTGGCTCTGGTAGTTCCAATTTCACAGCATCGTGTGTGTTACAGTCTTCTCTATGCTTGATGAGTAAATCCTCTCTCGTAAAGTGTTGCAAACACCTATTGCATATCCACATCTTATGTCCATTTCGTGAGATCTGTGAACTAACCAAACGGGACATATCTTTGATCCAACAGTAGTGAGTGTTTGTTTTTTCTCTGATAAACAGTAGATTAACATGTTTTTCCATCTCGTTATCAGTTATTCTCAGCGGGAATATATCGAACTTGTCATCATAAGCATAGACATTAACAGAAATTCCACTACGTCTTTCAAACTTTGCTATATCATCAAGTTTCATGGGGCATTCGCAAGTTGCTAGTGCATGAAGCAGCTCTCGTTTGAAAGGTTCGTAATTGCTGATTCTTTCTGGATGAACCTTAACCGGGTGTAAAGCTGCCAGAATAGACCACATAAAACATTTCTGATCTTCGTTTTTTACATTAATAACAGCCTTTTTGGATTGAATCTGTTTTGGTAGAACCACATAGCTGGATCCGTGAAAAGGAACGTATCGGTTGACTCTGATCTCCAAGTCTTTCACACTTTTTAGTGACCATTGAGAACCGTTTGCCTCAAACTCCTCCATCTCAACCAACATCTTAAGTTTTGCTGAGTTATAATAGTCAGACAGAGACGTTGTCGAGTAAAGAATTTCATTTTTCGTTTTAAAGTTCATGACTTGAGTCACCTCCACATCGTTTATTATTTTCTTGAATTCAGCATGATAAACCATGTTTACCTTAAGATTTTTTTCTGTTACAGCTTCCTGAAGTTTTTCAACAACGAGTGGTTTGCATATCTCAAGAAACATTTTTGGATCTTTGATCCCACGTTTGTTCATAATCACATTACGTTTTCAATCTTCCCGTGAATGCTGACTGGACTTCTGATATTTCATCAAGTATTGTCTGTGACTCCTCTGGAGTACGTACCGGAACCAGATGAGGTGTTGAAGGCGATTCTGTTTCAGACAGAAGCTGTCTCTCTTCCATGGTAGGGCTAATCGAATTCTCACTATTAATTGTACTAGTCGGTGTCTCACTAATAATCTTTTTCACACCTGTAGGAATCTTTTGTGGTCTAGTCGGTTTTCGGATCATCGCTTCAAGAGCTATATCGTTTGTATTGACCTTCGGTACTTGTTTGATTTCCCTTGGTCGTTTTGGGTATTTCTTTTACCAACATGTTGATGTCTGGAGTGGGTGCCGGCAGTCTTGGTGTCAGTCTCGTAATGGGTAATATTTCACTCCTGTATCGAGGACCTTCATGAAGTGCTGACAAACGGATATGGCGTTTCGATTGTTTGTGACGGTTCCAGTTGGATGACTCTATTGGTGTTTCACAAATCCAACACATTTTACTTTTAGGAGCTGGTTTGATTTCCATCTTTTTCAGACGTTCGTTATATGTCATACCATGCTGGTTGCTGGCACATTTCTTAGATTTTTGGTGCCGAGCCATGTTGGAAACCGTTATTTCCTTACTACATTTTGGACATGGTTTCTTCTGGGGTTTTATTTGAGCACGTACATCGGTCGGACTAAGCACGTTGTATGTTGGACTCTCTGGGATATGTAGTGGTGAATGGTATACAGGACTGTATGGTATATGCAGTGAATAGTCTGACGTATCCGGAACTTCAAATGGTGGTGGACCAAGTATTGATATAATTTTCGATGAATCGGGGTGTATCCTTTTTACTGGTGGTTCAAACTTTGGAGCGTCGGCTGTAGATGGACCAATTATAGCTCTAATTTTGGAATAGAAATCTGGAGTGTCTAACATAGACAAATCAAAATCAGCAATCGCGTCTTGTTCTTCAGGTCTGAGATTTGAATAGGACTCTGGCAACATAGACATATCAAAATCAGCAATCGCGTCTTGTTCTTCAGGTCTGAGATTTGAATAGGACTCTGGCAACATAGACATATCAAAATCAGCAATCACGTTCTGGAATTGATTGTCACTCACAGCATCAGCGTAGTTTTCCAACATAGACATATCAAAATCCGGAGTTTGTCTGTCTAACTTGGACATGCATTTCTTTGTTTTTTTATGGCGGGACATGGAGGAGTTCCTGACTTCAGCACCACACCTTGAACATACTTGTTTCATCGAAGGAGGTTTTTTCATTGAATCCGTTGGAAGAAGCATAAGCTGGTGGATTTGACGCTGACATACACTTCTTTGTTTTTTGGTGGCGGGATAGGTTAGATGCAGTAACCTCAGCTCCACAATTCGGACATTTCTTCATTGATGATCTTCGAAGACCATCCGTAGCATTGAGAAATGCTGTTTGCTTGCTAGCAGGAGAAGACGCCATTATTATAGAGCTGGCTACTCTCTTACTGTATGGGCGATTGACGATGGAAAAGGATGAGGTATGGATGCACTTCTTTGTTTCTTGGTGGCGGGATAGGTTAGATGCAGTAACCTCTTCTCCACAATTCGGACATTTCTTGACTGATGATCTTCGAAGACCATCTGTAGCATTGAGAAATGCTGTTTGCTTGCTAGCAGGAGAAAACGCCATTATTATAGAGCTGGCTACTCTCTTACTGTATGGGCGATTGACGATGGAAAAGGATGAGGTATGGATGGATGAGAATAGGAAGAGGAGTAGGAAGAGGGTGGGTGTGTGGGATGAGTGGAAGGAAGGATGAGAGCATTATTAATACATTTGACTCTGAACTAGAACATAGTTTTTTGTAACTCTTTTTCATAAAACGATCCTATTATTTCCTCACCAGACTGGTCTGCGATTTTGTAGGTAACGGGGCAAGTTTTGTTGACAGCCACAATCCGAAAAATTTCTCTTGTCCAATTTCTGCGGTATTTATTTCCAAATACATCTTTCTTTATAGTAATTCTTACGCGGTCTCCAACCGAAAAGTCTGGGTCCTGAATACTAGACATCGTCCAGTGTTTGCGTACATGTTTCTTAAAGTTTGTTCATTGCTTGAATTCACTTCTGATGGGCTCATCTTTATAGTGCTATGAAATTTACTGTTATATTGACGTAGAAGCTTCTGTAAATGTGACACCCATCTAAAAGAGTTTTGAATTTCAAAGTGCACTTTCATTTTTTCATTGAGAGTTCTATGGAAACGCTCTATAATGGCACTTTTTTCCTCATTTTCAGTATGGTATAACTTTATTTGATTTTTGTGTAAAAACTCTCTAAATTCCTTATTAACAAAATTCTCGTCCTTTATCCGTGTTGAAGAAGGTTCGGGGGTTTGTGACCAACCAATTTCGCTCTTCTTAATATTTTACTAAACGATTTAGTAACCTCTTGTGAGCTTTTAGTTTTTAATGGTTCTGACCACGCATATTTTGAAAACGTATCAATTACATTAAGTATGTATCTGAATCCATCATTTTCCTTTGAAAACCTAATCATTACAACAAGGTCTGCAGCCCACAAATCATCAATACCCAAAAGTTACAATTTTTCTCTTAGGGAATCGCTTAACCACAGGTTTATGAACCTCTAATGCTCGAAGCAGGATTTCTTTCCGACTTTTCTGCTTTCATTAATTCCTGATACTAACTACAATTCACTTACAGTATACCAAACTAGTAATTTATAAGGTGCGATGTCTCGCGCGGCGCGGTGGTGACTGGACAGTGACGAGGCGCGTAACGATTGTTTGTATACTTATAGAAACAAGACGCGGTGTCTCACACGGCGCGGTGGTGGTGACGGTTCAGCAGTCTCGCGGCGCGGTGATGACGAGGCGCGTGCCGATTGCTTGGCGGTGACGGTTCAGCAGTCGCGCGGTGCGGTGCTGACGAGGCGCGTGCCGATTGCTTGTACACTTACAGTAACAACGCGTGGTGGCGGTGGTGGCGGGACAGCGATGACATGCGTGGTGATTCGCGCGGCGCGGTTCTGACTACCCGTACTCACACTCTTAGTCGCTCTCTAAAAAATTGCGGTGGCGGGACAGCGATGACATGCGTGGTGATTCGCGCGGCGCGGTTCTGACCACCCGTACTCACACTCTTAGTCGCTCTCTAAAAATTCTGTCCCAGATTCGGTCTCACACGGTTTGTCCCAGAACCGGTCTCGGGTGCTCTGTCCCAGCAACGGCCAAAGTATACTACTCATAATGTTCTATCAACGTTCTCCTTACTTTCGTTCATTGTATATACTATAATACTCATTAATGAGTATCTCATTACAATATTTTAAAATACTGCAAACATAACGTTCATTTACTCCGAACGATGTTAATAATGTGTAAAATACTTATGGAAGGTCATTTAGATTTTTCTTGCTCACAATATGTTGTTTTACAATCCGTATTTAAAACCCTTTTTTGTATTCATTTATTCAGTAGGTTTTTCCATTGCATACTATTGTAAGAAATATAAAATTTGAATGATTTTAAAATATATTTTAATATATAAACCATCAATATCTTAACCGTCTAATTCTTTTCGGGATATATAGTTTATTTATAACTTCGACATGATATTTAGGAACCTCTTAGAACATCTTCAACTCAAATGCACGCATTGCACGTTGATAAATATGAAATGGGATTGCAAACATATTTAGATTTTCCAAACTTAAAATATAGGTTAGAAATATTACAAAAACAACTTAGGTAACTTTTAGAAAACCATTCAAAATTAAAAGGTAACGTAAAACACTATTGTATTCTTAACATTAATTCATTGGTTTTGGTAAGGTCTTTTGATAATAAACAATTAGACTCTATACTTATTTTTATATAGATACAAAGAAGTAATTTGTAACTGAGCTTGGTTTTTAATATCTTTTCATCCATATATTTAGTAGCAATGGGGGAAGGATTGCCTCAATATGAATAAACAGTTAAGCACCATTCACAAAATTTTTCTTTTAAGGAAATGTTCACAACCATGCACCGTATTAGACAATGACAATTTCCCTTCATCTAAAATTACTCTGGCTTCCTGTTAAGTAATCAGACGAGCTCCTGTGTGGTTTAGGTGTCTCTGAAGCCAGTACGATGTAAGGAGTTCATTTGTAACGTATCCATCGCCAAAATCGTTATGGATTTCTTCAAACAGGCTTGAAAATTCAGATTTCAAAGATTCATATGGAGTCAATATGTACTATTATCGTTCTCCAGACACTGAACTAAGTGGAAGGGAAGGTGTGAAATTGATGGCGGGTGAATTTAACACAATACTCACATCAATTTAGTCATGTATGGTCACTAAACAATTCATTCGAGCAATTTTTAAAAATTTTATTTTAATGTCTTATATATTTGATATCAAAATTTCAATCAATGTCTGCAGTAAGAAAATAGGTAATATTACTTTTTCTTTTATATCGTACTTAGATAAAACAGAAACTCAGAAAAAATGGTAAGTTTCATGTAATCGGTGGTTAATTTGAACTTAGATTTATATTTTTATACGATAAAAACACGTATAGAAATGCAAATATAGGTGAAACGGCAACCTCTTCAGATTTAAAAACGTAAATAAGTTAAAATTGCTTGCTTAACTACGTTGTCGTTAGCTAATTACTGAACTTTGACTTAATGAGCCAAGCTTTGCAGTTGTACTTATAAAGATTTGTAATTACTTTCAAACAAAGTTCCTGTATAAAGTAAGGAAATATATTGTTATTTAGTCTTAATTAAACTACATAATTAACTTAATTACATCTGGGTGCAAACACTCTTAAATGCATAATTAATTAAATTAGAAAAGTTTATTAAACGTGATGTATTCTTTAAATATATATTATATAATTGATCACTAAATGAAAAAAGTGAGTTCTATTATAACCTGTTTGTTTTTCAATCTTAGCAACATACTTGTTACTCAGCTATATGGTGCGGTTGTAAAAACTCATTTAGTAAAGTTAGAACGAACTCACGAGTTTTTTTTTTATATACCATAATATAACTGTCGAGAAGAAAAAGTAGAACTCGAAATTTACAGCTCTATCCAGAGGTCAAACATTTCAAAAGTAGAATTACAAAATTTACTCCATTATATTTTGCCTGTGACAAAGGGGATGTATTAAAAGTAGTTTTGAAAAACATAAATTCTTAAAATAAATCGAAAAATTTAAAAGATTATTAATTTTTATTTATCATACAGAAAGAATTAAGACCACTATCGAATGGAATGTGATTACAAAAAACTACTCATAGAAGAAAATGAAATAGTTTAAATAAATTTTCATTGCAAACTTTTTACACTACAATATATTGTGCAATAAAAAATATTTTTTAATATTCTAAGCGCACAAGCTTTTTTCTTTTCACTTCTTTAGAAAATTAAATATAACTACTTTGTTATAGAAATAATTATCAAACTATGTGCCTATCCAGAAATTTAAAATGTAATGATTACGTACAATTCAAGTAAACCATGTTGGAAACTCAATCAGTTCACTAACAGCATTGCTCTTAATTTGCATGTTCAGTCGATGATTGCAATTGGAATCTATTGAATGTAAAACACACTGATTGAATGTTCGTTTACCCATTGTATTATTAAACTAATGGACTACATTTCGACAAAATGATGCCCAAAGCTATCTAATTATAATAATTGATCCATAATGACAGCTGTATATAGTTCTCGTTTATTTGAATGCCACAAAAGATTTATGGTATCTTCCCAAACCAATAACGCAATTCACACAAAATTGTCTACTTATATCATTTATACCACAAACTGTTATGAATATTCATCTTTGTGTTTATATCTGTAAATAATTATTTTTTTATGTGGCCAATGAAAAAGTGTATTTAAAGTATAACCGTCCTCTAGACAGTATTAATATCCAAATTACGGAGTCTTGCCGTCTGAGTCTTGCCAGGTAGACGTGCATTTTCACAAATGCTTAAGAGTTGACAGGGCGTTATATGTTGTATAGTAATGGGAACTTAACACTTAAAACTTATTTTGTGAATTAGATTATAAATTTAAAAATTATACATATACCTAAAAGTAAAGAGCGAAATGTAGGAAGGCCTTATTCCTATCTTGACCACCTAAAGTATTATTTTGAACGTTTCATTTGAATTCTTATGTTTATGTAGTATAAAAAATTAACATTAATCTTTTTATCTTTACACAAAATTTAACTTCTTGATATAATACGGCGTCAGTGTAAAATACCTTCGCGTGGCAAAAGATCCCAAGCCCTATCCAGGCGAGTTATGTTTCATAAGTTGGGTAATATTGTGTTTAATTCTATCAAACTATTTTATGACAAGAAAATATGGCAGTAAAAGTTATCAACCATATCGATGTTAAAGTTTTGGAATAATTTACATAAGATTCTTCTCACAAAAACTGGGAACAACCATATATTGAGTTTGTACGCGAAAACATACAAACCGCCATCAAAATATGGTCAGACTCATAAGCAGGTGCCCAGGAATTTAGCATTACTTCAAGAGGGTGCTTTACTTAAGTGAACAGAAAAGTCCTACAGTATCAGACCATCTGTTTCGCAGCACCGAGGTTGCATACTTTCTTTTAATATCTTGGTTTACATTCAAACTCCTCTAGATAGTTAGATACAGTATTCCAAGTCTGCCTGTCTGAGACCATTCTCCGAACAATCATATCTGGTGAGAATTAGCTTATGAAAATCTCAAGTCTCGCTCTTTCATTTTACTACAGTCTGGAGAAAAAGAACACGTGGTTGGCATCGTCGTGTTTAACATTTATAGGGTATTGAAACAGCTTTAATCTACTAGATAAAACGATACGGCTAGAGGATATTATTAACAATACTAGTTTTTTGTTGCACAATAAAAAATTAAATAACTAACCAATGTGTTTTACTATTCTTGAACTTGAAATGAAATACTTCGTGTCTATAAATGGTAATATCTGAAGAGACGAATTCTCACTACAGGATTGAGGAATGTTGATAAATACAGTTATATGTCATAATTGATATATATATATATATATATATATATATATATATATATATATATATAATATATATTTTTTTTTTTTTTTTTTATTTCAATTAATTGTCGGATTTAAAAAATATATAATTACACAATTTAATATTACGGGGTTAATAGTATTTTTACGTTTTTTTTACTAAAATGGGTTTAGTTTGTAGCATTAAACATATTGAAATAATGCAGGTAATATTATCAAATAAAATATTATGATGGAAAATATTTTATAAAAGCCTTGTAATGACCAAGAGAGAGTATTATCTGTAAGGTCACTACTGAAATGTGATTTTAATACGGAATTAATTAAAGATTTTTCTTCAGGTATATCTCAATGTCTGGAACCTCGCACAGAGAGGTCTATACATTTTAGTTCCGTAAATAACACAACAAAATTTTTGTTTGTGGATAGATACAATAAAACCAGTAATAGAACTTAACCTATATATTCTAGGTATAAAATAACACCATATATTCACTATAAAAAGAAGACGAGGCGGTAACGAGGTGACAACGTCACGTGTCAATAGAGACAGCGAGCGACAGAGTGCCGCAGGACCCGACACGTGGTAAATAAATTTTCTGTTACAAGTCTCGGATCTGTCTTCGTTCTCTCTGTCATATCAATATTGTAAACGAAAGCCTTAACCCTTATAGGTAGAAGTAGAACTTCAACAACTTTGAGGTTAGGGAGGAAAGTACAAATGAAAATTAGGTTTGAAACAAGAAATTAAAAATGTATAACAATATAGGTAAATAGGAATTAGGAGGGAAGAATTTAATTTACTTTTTGGATGATTTAAATATACAGATACAAATTAATAATTATTTATTCTTTGTTTTGAGGTACTATCCAAACACATATTAACTTCAAGGGACATATAATAATGCAAAATTAGGCACACCGTGCAAAACAATTATTAACCGAAAATCACGTAAAAACAACTATATAAAAGAAAATGTATGCCTACGGTAAATTTCGTATAAATCACGATAGAATTTACAAACAATCGTATGTGTATTGCTACCAAACTTCAGTTAACGAAATAAAATTTCAATTGGTATGAGTTAAATTATTAAATTTATTCAAAGATCCAAGTAACTACTGGCTTTGCATGTCTGTGGTTGACTATACATATATCCAAAATTTTTGTAGAATATACACCGTATTTATTTGGTAAATAAACCTTATAAAACAAATAAGAAATATACAATTATAAAGTAACATTTCTGGTGAAACTAATTTTATATCATCTACATGAAAAATAATGTCATGTTACATAAATTAAACGTATATTAGTGCTCTAAGAGAAAATAAGATTTGTTTTATTCAGCAAAAAGGACATCACATTATTTAATACTTCAAACTATAAAGTAAAATTTAAAAAATATTTAAGTACAACTAAACAGTTAACAACAGGGCATGTACCGGAATTGCAAAACAAAACATTTTTACATATAGTTAGTCACTTTTCAATAGTTTTGTGTTTTAATTTATTCATATAAATTAAATTAACATTATGTAAATTATCATAACGAAGCTATCACCTGATGTAACTCTACACAATTGAAAATTGGTATAAAGCCAGTTGGTTTCGTAGCTATACCTTTATTTATAGTTATAACTACTTTATTCCTAAAATAATACACATTTTAACATTTAAATAACTTAAAGATAAAGGCCAGCTAAGAAAATAGTTCAGATGTGTGGTTTTAACTGTAAGTTTTAATGTACGGCAAAACTGTTTTATATTTGTTATACATTAACCATACCTTACAACTGATACAAGCTTATAAGCCAAATTATTAATTGAAAACTTTTAATATCTACATATAAAAATATAATAGATTACATTTAGAAATGTTTTAAATGTTTATATTTATTTCATAATAATAATATTACATTTTATAGTATTAAGCTGAAAAACATCAACCATCTGCGAACTTGAAATGCGATATGATAATATAATATTGACGATGCTACTGATTTAAGGTTGCAATATGTTTTTCCCTTAACTGATCTATAAAATAAAATAAAAAATACATTAAAGGCAGGTAGTAATGTTTATAACAAATGTTTATTTTAAAGATCGTAAGCAAACCTATATACGACTGAGTGTGATCATTAAGACAATTTAAAACGAGTACTATTTCATGTATAATAATAAACTTCAAATTTTTGCATGAAGCCTTAGAAAATCCTTGTACTTAAAAGTTTTGAAGTACCTCATAATGTAATAGGTATTGTATTTTACTTTTGTTAAAGTTACCGTACATTAGCTCAAATCAGCTCGTAGAATATTGCAAACATTGGTGACAGCAGAAAGTTAGCACACCATACTGAGGTATCCTTCATGTGTATCAGTAACCCAACAGTACCTGATGATGAATTCTTGGAATTTGAACTGTAAATTTTACGAAAAAAAATATATCAAAGTGTTAAAAAGGCTTATTATTGTATATATGTTTATCAAAACACTTTTCGAGGCTACATCTCTTTATATGTACCAGTAGAATAATGGGGGTGAAACTGTGGGTCATTACTATTATAAATCACATATGCATGTAGAGTAATGCAACATAGATGACTAAGGTGAGTTAGCACACTATATTGACTAAAATATCATTTATTTTAATAACAACAAATGCTCAAAATTTATCATTATTTCAATTATTAAGTATGCCTACTCACTTGGCTACAGAAGATATATTATTTATAATAAGAAACGTTTAAATATACTGAGAAGTATACTAAATAACTAAGAACAGTACATCAGGAGCCTAACTGATGAACATTGTGGAGCAAGAACGACTAAGTCCGTTCATAATGGTCTCAACCGACTAAGTCGGCAATATAACAAGGGTCAAGCACTTAAGTCGGCCCTAGTCTAATAAGGGATCATCCGTCGATATTACACGCTTGGTTAGTTTCAATTGCTTCCACTTTGTACTGACTCAGCGGCCCACTTGTAAACTTAAAGCCCCCTCCCGTTCACACAAGCTGGAAAAAAGCATAGCTAACCGTCTTAATTTGTTTAATGGAGCAAACGTATAATGGTACCATACGTATTTTATAGAAATGAATAAAATGAAAGAATATAAAACCTCCAAGTACAACATGTTTAGTGATGTAGTCCATAATAAACACTTTGAACCTTCCAGATATTACACCAAATGGATCATGGAAGCATCTGGAAGTTAAACCTACCATGGTCAGTTGTGATATTCAGTATACAAATTAAAGATGAAAACTTCTAATTGTAATGTCTATCAGTACATACTCCCGTTTTAATTTGTTGAGTTCTTCATAAGCTACTTGAATTTTAAACAATAATTCTCTACTACATCAAATAACACTCCATTCTGTTATGCAGCTGAGCTAATTAACCTTTCTTCTCGAATAGCTGAGGATATCTATTAGTCAGAAACATTGATAGTTGCGGTAGTCTCAGAATATTTAATTTTTCGTGTATTACTATTCTGGCCAAGCAGTTTAATTTTAAAACAATATATAAAAGCCTTAGTTTGAAAATATAGTCATTGTGTTTACCCAATTTAAGTATTCCAATTTTACATTAATTATTAGACACATCTTGTGAATGTTGTTTTTTGTTAATAATAATGAATGTAATATTTAATTTCTCCTTGAAATATATTATTCTACTTTGTCTGGAAGTTATTGTTTTGTTAACTTATTAATAATAGTTAGTTCACTATAAATATCAATGAAATAAGAACTAAACACCAAAGTTAAGTCGTGTGTGAGCACTTAGTTACTGATAATTAATAACTGTTCAATGTTTTCTTTTAAACTGTTCGAAAATAATGACATTTTTTAATTTACCAAACCCGTACCATATTTAGTTAAACTAATATTTGATTATTTTATGTAGTATTAGATTGATGAAAAAGAAGAAACTGCAAATAATTATAGCTATAATGGTTAATTATTGCTTTTTTAAATTCTTTCTAGATCCTATTAACATTTCCATAGCTTTCGGTTTGATACAACTATATGGGATTACTTTTATTACATTTTGTATAGTTATGCCTCACATATGTATCATAATGCCCACATGGGAGGGTTCAAAATTGACTGGAAGATGTAAGGAAACGTTTTTATATTCGTGGGTCTCTGTCTATATTTCACGTAAAGTGGATAAGAAATAAATGAGCTTGAAGCAAATAAATAGCAATAACAAAAGGTTTCAAATAAAGCGTTTTGTACTTAAATAAAGAACATTATTAATAGGAAGAGGTAAACATTATCAGTGCACTGGATGGTAGTGAAACCACAATTTACCGATCAGTGGTACGTTCAATCAAATCAAATGATGCTCAATCACGATCAAATGATGGGCAATCAGGATAAATAATGATATTCTGGCTGGGTGTTACCGACAATCGCAGCAGTTCGTGTGACTTTTTCCCTCAATCAAGTAAATTATCTTCTGTAAAAAGTTAATCTTTCCTATTTCCATATATTCGTTACGGTCTTATTACATATAAACATTAATCACTGTGGTTAATTACTATTAGTCGAATTTAATGTGTAGTGTGAACAAAGCACATCCCTTATCTTCTTTATTAGATGCAAAGGTGAAGTAAGCCACACAAAAATTGCAAAGTGTTACGTTTAAATTCGAATTATTTATTAAAATAATTTTCCACATTAAACATTCACATGATATATTATACTGGGTTTCATAGCAGAGTTAAAAATAATGAAATTCTACACATCACGTCACTAGAAAATTATGTATACACGAGTAGTGGGATATTTACGCTACATATGTAAAAATTCATATACATTGTGGTTGATTTGAGTTTATTTACAAATATATTTATTTTGGAATTTCCATTAGTTGCCCATTCCACCATTATAAAAAATATTAGCTAAAGTTCAGTACATTCTGTGTAGTGTCATGTACCATCATCAGACTCAGTTTTAATCAAATTGAAATGAAGATTAATAATCAAATTCACGATAAAGCGATTTTCTGGCAATTGCATCAGTTCATGTGAATTTCTTCCCTGAATTACGTAAATAGTCTTCAAAGCACGTTAATCTTCCCTCTATCAGCATATTCATTGTGGTCTGATCAGCCTTGTAAGGTGGTTATCGAGATGTCATAAAGACAGCCGATAAATAGAGAGATATGCAGGAAGACGGACAGAAGAAAATCAAATTTTCCAGTCTTACGACAGGCTTTACTAAAGCACAACAAATTACATTCTTTATGTATTAAATACATAACATTATTCCATACTGTCGAAACAGACTTTTGTCATAATTAAGAACCGACGGTTATTTTGATGAGATTTTTTAAATAGTAGCGTACCTATCTTTATCAAACTAAAGTTTTAATTTCGTTTTGATAAAGAGGATGTACAAATTATTTTTTAACTCCTTCATGCTATTCATATATCGCACAGTTTATTAACTAAACTGAATTACGAGGATACTTGACGAATTTCTAGTTTAGTAACATAACAATTGAAATAAAATAAATTGTTTTTTAATTAGCACTATTTTAAATTATATATGCTTAATAAGGAAGTTTAACTTTGTTATTTATAATAATATTATTTTGTGCAAAAGTATAAAATGTGGGATTTTGCCAGTTAAATAGACAATTGGAATGTGTAAATAGATACCAAAGATTGTATTATGTATAAAATCCATACATATGAGATATCATAATTTGTAATAAGTGAACACTATACGAACTGAAAAGTTTTACTCTCTAGGTTTTTTTTATAAGTTACAGTTAACTACATTTTAATTTTATATGGGTAAACTGTAATGGGAGAATATAAAAATGTATAAAGTGGGTAAACTTAATTCGGCTGCAAACGAAGAATATAATATAAAATACAGTCTAATAAAAATTGAATTAAGGACGTGATGTATATTAGACCTATGTAAAGATGTGTAAAGTTCAGCGTTAACTTTTAGCAAAAGAAGAAAATTCATAAGTTGAAGACTGTCTTGTTAAACTTTAGCCTGTAAAGTTAAATTAAGGAGGCGCGGAGTAAAGTTTAACAGTCTCGCATAGTTTTAGATTATTGTTAAAAGTATTTGTGTTTTTACCCTCACTTGAAGTTCATATATGATCACGGTACTTATATAGCCTATGAATCTGTATTAAATTTAAAATAAACATAAAACAAAACAAACATTGTTTTGATATTACGAATTGTTTGATTTAATCTCATATTAGTAATACGAAAGATCTTAGGGAAAGAAATTGCATTTGTTTTTCCATGACCTAAAAAATTTATTGGTTACTTTCGATTATAAAAGCATTTGTATAACTTAACTATAAAAAATTTTGAACGAAGTTTCATTGTCATAAGTGAGGTAGAGTTTATTGCTGCATGTCACTCAGCGTAATTTGGCTTAGCTCTAGTGAACAATATTTCATCGGCCTAGTGGGAAAAAACCATGATGTCAACGATATTATTGCAGAATAAATATAATTATAAAAAAACTGACTGGATAATAAAATGAGCTATAGAATCGAGGTTTGCATGCAACTTCAGCGTATCTTGCTACACAACACGTGGCGCGTCGTTATGTTACTACAAATATTGGTACAAAATACATTTTAAATAATTTAATTTTTGTAAATTAGTCAATTTCATGATTATTTTTTATGTTTATAAAAAGATTTCTTTAATTATTTTCTTTTGTGATACAAATTAAAAAATTAGTTACTTGTAAGGATTTTTAATAAATTTATATGACATTTTTACTAATTATTTGTTGGACGTCTAGATGTATAAGTATATGGTAAATAAAAAATACTCTGTCGAAACACGAGCAGAATGGACTGTGGCTCATAACAATAAATCATGCGCAGAAGCGGAAACGTTAGGACATTCGGATCCCTTGCCAAATAGCGACTTTCTCTTGCCTTCTCCAACAACGGAAACACGTAGGGAAACTGCTTGTAATTCTAGTTTTATTGCTATGCAACTTTGCACCGACAGTAACTTACGGCTATATTGTGAGCACATATTCCGCAATAAGTTGATTGGTTTTAACGTTAAAAAAACTTTAATCAATTTCAACGCGTGAAAAATCACGACTTGATGAAGAACATTAATCTTCAGACGTAATTAGCAGCCTGGCAGTTAAGGTTTACTAAATTATCAATCATTACTGGTTTATACTGTAGCTTTTATTAAACGACTGAATACTTTATGATACAATATTCTTATTTATATTGTGTTGTTAGTTATGATATTAACTTACTTAACCAAAACCATATTGTCTACTTACTCATACAATAAAAAATATTCAATTATAATTTATATAGTTAGATTTATTTAATCATTAGCTTAGTGTTAGAAAAGTATACTATTAGAGGGGATGGACAAATTTTATTAATACTTGTCTAATTGTCGAATACGAAGTTCCTAGTTATCATCAATTTTGTATTAAGTTTCATTTCTGTTTAAACATCGAGTTCGATGATGGTCCATGATAATAAAAATGGGAATGAGGAAATCGCAGAGTAAATATATTTCTAAACATCTTCATTTATACGTAGACAAGAATGAGTTCCATGGAATTTTGCTCAGTGTCCTTGAAGCCTACCACTCGGCTAGCTGGCAACTTTACTCATCTGTCTAAATAGTGGCAGAAAAATATCGGTTCTGTTTGATTGACTATCCGCAAGATAACCCGAGAATAAATTAAACACTAATAGAAATGTAGCATTTAACTCCAACAAAGCATATTACACGATTTGTGTACTGTCGGACATTAACCCGTATTTAAATTATCTTAAAGATCAGAATTAATTAAAAGAAGAAATTAAAATTGTGGTGCTGTATAAAAGCACATAATTATGTTTGTTTATCTTAAGATGAAACTGGAACATTAAATAGTTCCTAGTTTATTACTTATTTTTAGATTTTACGTAGTGTAACGTACCTGTTACATATTGCTTTTGTATGCAAATTACTATAGGTCAATTCTGCACCTTCTTGTAAGTGCTCATTTCTTTGTTTCTGGAAATATAATTAATATATTTGTTAGCACTTTCATGAAACTACAATTAACAGACCCTTGTTGTTAAGACAACATTTTATTTTTGCATGGAACCCTCTCATTCCCTTCACCGTAAGTTTCAAAGTAAGTCAATGTAACCATATATTTATATACTATTAAATCTGTACTGAACTTTTAACGACTATAACTATTATGATGGTCTTAGATTATGACTAGATTTAATTACTTGCTAAAGGATAAAATTAAGTCCAAATTCGGAATATTTTATAGAGATACTGGTAAAATATAATGGCAGGGAGTACAGTATCAATATCTACTTACAGCAAGCATTGTTGGATTATTGAAGTTAGGTGGTTTTAATTTAATTATAAGAAGCGAGTTTAGATTCTTAATTCTCCAACATTTGTAGTAAATACATCATAGTGTTTCATAAGATTAAGTGACATTATTCCTCATGTAATAAATTCCACGTAACGAAATGCTACTATGGACCTACTATCTAATAATGAATTTCAGGTTAGTGCACAAAGTTCTCCTTCCGAGGCAAAAATACAAAATGTACTGCTTTAATAAATAGCTCCAATAAAAAATTATTCAGCTTTTACAACTGCAATAACATTAAGCATTAAGGCCTGATATTAATTGAACTGAGGCTGATGAAACAATTAAAAGGAAATCTCATCCTTATCATAGTGATGGTTTAAAATAATTTTTTAACTGCAGAATAAACTAAATACTATGTACATGTTTATTTAACATTATAAAAATAAGTTAGTACCATAGTATTTTGGTGTTATAAATGATTGGAACTAATATGTGAGACTCGCAAGCATCGGATAGGAGGACTGCGAGCGACCTGAAAACGTCATGGCGGCTTGTTCTCTCATTTATCAATGTATTAAATGTTACTTTGGTATTGCAACACAAACAGTCCTGAAATTTCAATGCCTGTAAAACAGTACAGTAAAACAAATCATAACTTTTATTTAGTGATTTGGTTCCTACTATGATTGTACCATGTTATTCGGTAAGAAATATACGTGAGTAATGTAGCACTAACCAGACGTTGAAACTATTATAATCAGTCTTATCATCAATTAACATGATGATTAATAGTTAAAAAGTTGGTTTAGGCTACACGCATATCTAGTCCATTACTCCAGTATAGAAATAATTTTGTGCAGCTTTAAGCAAATGGTCATGGGTTCACTACCTGGAAAGGTAAATCATAATTTCCAAATAAAATTGTTTAGTTTTCTTTTACAATATTAATTGTAATTAGTTTAAATCGCATTTATATGAAAATAAACCACATTAAATAATACACTTGTTAAAAAACTTTGGTTGAAATAAATATTATATCCACGTATTTCGTTACGTAGCTAGTGGAATCAATAGTATAAGCTTGGTCTGAACAATGGAGAATTGAAACCCTGATTTTTCATTACTAAAAACTGTAAGAAACAGATGTCTGGGTTTATCTGTGTGGGCGTGGTGATCTTGCAGGGTGTAGATTTTATATGGTCCTTTTATATTATTGAGAAAACTAGGTATTGCTAAACTAATATCTAAATTTAATATATACGTGCTGTATCAAACTTTTAGTATTCGTGTTGAAATTTTCATACTTTAATTTCTGAATGTCTATCTGCCATTCTATCCCAAGAAAAACTTAACTATAGACTTCTATATGGGCAAACACTGAGTTCGATGACGTTGCATGTCTTTTTATGGGATTTGGCTGAGGGTTACACAACATATTTTAATTCGTCATATGGCTTATAATTTGTGAATAAATTGAGTGGTATACTTTGAAACACATAGTGACGGCAAGAGACTTGAAATTAAGCGTGCGGCCATACGTGGTGTGGAGTAACCATATCGTGACATAATTTTAAAGGTATATGAATAAAATTTGGACACGGATTAGAAATTTGTAAGCTATAAACGCTTGTAATCTTACGCTTAAAAACTTATAAATTATAGAATGAATTGTTTTTTATTGAATAACTATAAATACAAAGCATTTTTTTATATTTAAATTATAAAATACGCTGCAAAGGTTGCCTTGTCATAATATTTAATGTACAGTAAGAAGAAAAAATCAAGTTAATATCACTGAAAATCTAATTTATACATCGAAACATATCTCATAAGTTGAAAACTGCCTTGATAACATTAGCTTATAAAGTCAAAATTAAGCAGGCGTGGGGTAAAGTTTAGGGATCTCGCATAGTTTGATTTTATCGCTGCAGTAGCCCTTTACTTGTAGTTAAACTCTCTTCGGAAGTTTCGAAAAATATTACTATACTTGTATTTTACATAAACATTAATTTTGAAGTTTGACGGTTTTCATCCCGAATTACTAAAAAATAAACTTATTACTATTAATATTAAGACATTGTTCAATGTTATATTGGCATTCTCTAAGATCAAAATTATCAAAGTTTAAATATCCTCTGGACCTTAAGATTTATTAAAAGATAGAATTTCAATGTTGGAGAGATACAAAAATATTCACCACTATTTTTATACATGACAAATAATGAAAAATTCCATGATATATAAAAAATTAAAACATATTCTAACTAAAATTAAAGTAATCTGCTACTTTTTCATTTAAGGTATAATATTACATTTTAATATATCAATTCAAATGCACAGGGTAAACTATCGGACCGAATTATTTGTATTTCTTTCAAGCGTTTATGTAAAAATTACATAACACTAATATACTAGGTAATTAACTAATTCAACCTAATATATTAAGTTAAAACATATACTCTTAAAACCTTCTACCTCATGTATTATGAAAATAGTAAAGTAATATTTTGTTCTTATAGCTTTAAATTAGTTCACTCTGTGGCAGCTCCCAACTGTAGCTTTTGCTCTCATTTACTATTGCAGGGTCATATAAACATCGACTTTAATTTAAGAAATGCATACATGAATCCATAATAAAATTTATACAATTCTGTTTGCAACAAAAATAATTACTACATATCATTTTAATATATATATATATATATATATATATATAATATATATATATATATATTAATCAAAGCTGATAACTTACCAATAGAATGAAGGCATTCTAGAATTAATTCCAAATTAGTTTAAAGCTACAATACGTAGAAAATGTTATTGGTAGACTTTTTTTATTAGCGTACACATACAAAAATCTCTTATTTTGTTTATACAGTAATATTTTCTGTTCATATTCAGTGAATATACTATAAAAGGTTACCATTAAGGCTGCTACAGGACATGAAAACATCACGCCACGCAGCACCCGCTTATCCTTCCATTTATCAATGGATTAATTTATTTTTAATACATTAATTATGTTAAGTGGAGCCTAATTAATAAATCTAAACCAATCTTATTCGTGTAGTTTATCCAAAACAAATTAATACGCTAATATTATGTAACATCCACTTTATGATTCGTTTTGAACATTGACAGTGAAAACAGTTGATCTAATTTAATACTGCTTTGAAACCTCAAATAATGCGCAATTATGAAAATCTGTCATTTTAACGCTATTAAAAAAAATATTTAGTTTTTAGACATTAAATTTTAAAACGGATCTTCATTTCTACATATACTCCCACAAGAACAAGTTCTACGAAGGTGCATCTTCAGCTTGGATTTTTACTAAACGTCATTGAAACCTATCTATTGTTCAATAGGTGGACAACATTTCTCTTTTGTATGCTGGAGTGACAGAAACAGGTGCAAGCCTATTGAACGACACGTGGTGTGGCGTACTCCTGCATTGTGCAAATTAAAGAGTAGTACGTAGTGAAACTGTAGAAGGCGAGAACAGATGTGTCAGACTTCAGAGCGCAAACCAGGGATATAAAGAAGTTGGCTTCTAATACTGCCATTGCCGGAGGCCATATCACCAGTAGGCTGTTTCATTAGTATCCAAATAAACAATCTCTTTAAAACGTTGACTGATATTTTTCCCGCATATATATTATTTCATAAACCATTCTTAGGATTATTTAAATATGTATAATAATTTAGGTTTCCTTTAGAGACTTGGATTTGCATTAATACGTAATATGGTCCATTATTAAACCTAATTATTACGGCATAAATGGTACCCATTTACGGAAATATACAAAGCCATTTCATATTTTCTCTTACGACGTTAAATTGTAAGTTGTACCTAAAGTAATTGAAGATATAGTGCTGTTTATTATGTGTAATTTATTGTGTGTAGCCTAATTCATAATTATAAATACTGGAAATTAATATTGCAGATTATTGTTCTTTCATATCTTCTTGTGCGAAAAAATTCCTGATTATAATAAAAGAAACGATAATGTATTCACTTTGTGTATACGATATAAATTCACGGATATTTTTAGAGTGCATTAGAGCCATTGTACAGTAATGAGTTTTAGTTATGTACATTAACTATTCTTAAATTCGAGTTGGGTTCTTTATTTTATGAAACTAATGTATTCAATACGTAACCTTTAAACGGCTAATGGCATCTATTCTTCCAGTTGAGAAAGTTAATATTTGTGCACAACCTATAAAATAATATATGCATATATACACATATACACAATTTTTAGGCTCTAAAAAAGTTACGGTCAAAATTAAATTCTTACAAATTGAAAAGTTAATAATTTTTTTGGATTGGTTATAAATTTATAAGTTACTAAGTTGTTGCTGCATATGAAATATAATATAATAACACTTTTTATGAATGAAATAGCATCTGGTTCTGTTTATTTTAAGGAGAGTTTTGGGATATCATATTAGGGGCATTTAATTCTACTTACTATACACCTTTAACGTAACATTCTTATAATAATCAATGAATTTCCTTACTTGTCAAATTAAAATATATCGCATATTTTATGAAAGGCTGTTTTGGAAACAATTTTTCATTTTTGAAAAAACATGTATAACTTTGAGGTGTCGTTGTTTTATTAATTCTTTATTTTTATTATCTGGTGCAACTATTTCTAAGCTAGCTTGTAAATATACTTTCAAATACAAATTACTTTTATACTATCCAAAGAATTGTAGTTTGCACTAAGATTATACAAGTAATCGATACATTTTAAATTCAAGGTCGAAATGAAAACAGGTTTGTCACAATCCCTGAAAGTAAGGCAGAAAAGCGTGAATAAGGAAGTATGTAAACTCTTTCAGAGTTATCAAAAGGATCATTGGCGTATGAAATAAGTCGACTACTTGACGAGCGTTTCGACGTCAGTTTTTTTCTACAACTTCGTTATGTAGGCTATACCTTTGCAATACTTCGTTTCACGGATGAGGAGGTTTGAAAAGAGCACCGATGTTACGAGAGAAGTGAAGTGGATCTCAACAGTTTGAAACGTTTTAGATTTGGCAATTATTTCTCACTTCACTTTAAAAAATTAGTGTAAATGTTTTTTTTTCCTTATTACGAGTTTGAAGAGGTTCATTTAAATGTAAAAATATAATTTATCTTAAAAATAGTTCTAGCAGACAAATTCATACAGCTGACAAGCAGATAAATTAGGCTATAAAACTATTAATAAAACAGTATCTCATATTGTCATATATTTGGTGTTATTTGGTTGATTACAACTGCCTGTAACCGTTCAGGTTTGCTGCAGCATCACACATGTTTATTAAAATTATCTGTGTAAAAACTCTTAGATACAATCTTTAAAATGGGGGTGTTAGTGGACATAGCCACATTTTATATTGACCATTTCTTTGAATACAACGCTGGTTAGGAAATGGTAATATTATTAAATTTTTATCATGTATTACTTAATATAATATAATTATGATATTTTCATGCTAGTAAAATAATGAATATTTTATCACAATACTGAAATACTAGGGCATCCCCACAGTGAACATAGGTATATTATGGCCGGCTGTATACAAAAAAACATACCATTATGGTTTTTTATGTACTGTCAAACAAGGCTCCAAGAGTTTGCTTTGTTGGGTCTAGCTAAATGTTTTGTGTGATTTTGGCATGTTGCTTCTACACCACGACAAACTGGAAAACAAGCCTGTCGTTACACAAGTGAGGTTATGCTCATTCTTCACGTAACAGGCTGAGATGATTGGATATACAAAACACGACCTTTTCTAATTTATTATTTTACTTAAGTGTATGTAAATATAATAAAAATTAATAATTCTATTCGTGATAAGAAATTATTTATACATGGTTCAAATTTAAAAAATATTCTTAATTAAAAATTACGATAATTGAATTATTGTTGTAAGTTTTTCTTCCCTTGGAGTACTGCGTTAGTGTATTGTGTGGTTAATTGAAAGAATTATTGATTTGCATAGATTAATGCTACTTAATTCCTTACTTTAGATACGTAAGCATAGATACAATATGGTCGGTATATATGGAATAACCTTTTTCCTTATCTAGTTTTGGATTAAACATGCAGATATCAGGAAATTTAATAGTAGTGTGAAATTGCTCATTATGGTTAAATAGACCATCACATCTTTTATTTTCGTTGATTACGGTATTTAACCATTCCTCTTCGGGCACACGTATTCACTAACAAATGGCCTTCCATAGGTCTATTTTACTAGCACTAACCTGAATAAAAAAGGGGACGTTTTGAAAAGGGTTCTTTTAGAGTTTTTAAATTGAAATTTTAGAGAAGTAGGGTTAACTGGTTGTGAAACGAGGGGAAAATCATTTTAAGCACAATAAACTTCCATTTTTAGTCTATTTTGTTACCTTATTATAGAGGGACTAGAATTGAATTAAGAGGTTTTCTAGAAAAAAGTCCATTGCAGTATTTGTAATCCACCTAGGACCAAATACCCACTCTGTGTATTGCCATGTTACTCAGGAAATAAAAATTAGTTTTCTTTCCTTTTAGTTAAGTCTCAAACTCCAACGACTAACCCTCTATTTTGAAATAAAAAATACCTTAAAAAGCAACCAAACAAGCGATTTTAGTGAATCTCAGTGGTCGTGGGAACGATAATGGACACCTTTTTTATTCCATTATTTTTTTTAAAATAACGAAAATATAGGGGTGTTTCATATAAAAATCTAAAGGTTGGCAGTTACTTTGAAAGTAAGATAGCAAAAAGTTTTTGAAATTTATGAATTTATATTCTTGATGGTCACTCGTAAAGCAAAAATCTCCCGATTTAAATTGGTATTATCAAAAGTTTTTAGTTTAAAAACAAAAAAAAAAAACAAACATTGGGTAGCACGGACAGGCATCTCATTTTACGAAGTCCATGTATAAAACTCCTTAACCTCTTCTTCTACATCTGATCCCTACGTATAATCCTTTACCTTCAAGCTCGACTATAATATCTGGTTTGTTTATATCAAGCACAAATTATTCTGAATAATTCTGTAACTTAAAGTAAAATTAAATCAAAGCCTTATAAATTATTACTATTGTTTTTCCTAATACATATTATTAGTTTTTTTTCTTAAAAAAAACAATAAGAATTCCAGTACTTTTTTAAAAATACCAGTAATATTCAAAGCCTTAATATGAAACATAATATACCTGTAAAATAACTCTGTTGCAACGTTTAAAAATAAAAAATGTAATATGTACATATATTACCAAATATAAAATAGTTATTCAAACTTGTAACGAAACTTTTCTACCATCAGACACTTACAGTACGGATGCACAAATAACTAAAAACAAAATAGCTAGGAAAATATGACTGATTTAATTCAAGGACTTACTTGACATTACTCGTTAATCGTTTTTTCATATTATATGTGTTATAAAAGACGGATACGCCCCTTGTAATAATCTTCATATATATTAGTTTTACCATTGAAACCGGGAACCAATGTTTCTCAAACAAACAATGATTTCCTTAATGATGGATACATGCTATTTCAATGTATTTTTATGATATCATTTCATTCTAAAAAAGAACGTTGCTGTTAATAATCATAAATTTAAATGTTTGTGTGTTTATCATTAGGTTTAATGATAAAAAACAGGATTACGTTTGAATAGAGAAAATAACAGGGAATTGTTTTGTGCCAATAAAATATTTAGTAAATTGAATCCACAGATATAAATTGGTTGACAAAAGTTGAGTAGATTGTGTTGGTGGAGCGTCTGTATGGGAGAATTGGAACTTCGTGAGATGGTTTCTTTCTCTCCAACACCTTCTCAACTTCTCTCCTTACATTGAATGGCTTCCTTAGTGAGCACCTCACTAACTTAAATTGAAAAATTTTCGTTTAAAGGTTAAAAATATAAAGAAGTAGGTAACTTGTTATTTTTATGCTTATGGTGTGTAAATATACTTTTTGTATGGAAAAGAGGATTTACCAATAAAGTTTTGGAATTTGTTATAAATGAGCTAAATTTGTTTTTATTTCTAGTGGATGATGATTTATAAAACAACTATATGGGTTTGTTTTTAAAATATACCTAAGTAATCTTTTAATTCATTACCCTCGTTTACATTATTAAAGTTGAAGTTCAAACAATTTACGTACTACCCAGGATCAATATTATAATGTTAATAATGTTAATTTAGAAGCTGTAAGTTTGCCTAAAATACAACGTAAAGTAGTTGGCTGAGCTGTAGCGAAAGCCTATCATGTCCTGGGGCTAGAAAATATTTAATTTCTTATAGATTCTTTCTATTTATGCTTGGACTGTATGATCTATCTGTGTGTCCAAACACCGGATAATCTCGAAAAACAAGCTAACTTAATAGACTTTTAAATCTGTGCATCGCAAACTTTCATTTATATATGATTACCACTTATTTCTTCGATTATGGGGCTTGTCACTTCAATCGCATTTGGCTGTGAGTATATTTTTGCACTGGGTCGCTAAATAGGTAACTAAACATACTGTAAAGAGGATATACCAGAAATAATTTGTAACAAAAATTCAGTATATATAATTTATCTATGTTTCCAATAATTTACATTCCAAATCACATGTATTTAAGCCACTGATAAATAATCTCAATTTTGTGTGGGAAAAAAAATTTGTTGTTTTAATATGTAATCGTATGGCAAGATAGGATCTTTGAGACAAAAGCTTTTTATATCCCGGGGTTGATTTAAAAGATTGGTCAATGAAAACTTCATTTCTTCATGGAAAAGCGTACTAATAATGAGCAGGTTCAAGCTATGGAATGTAGCTAAAGCATAATGTCAGTTCCTTTTTTAATATGCGATGCCTGTCTTGTTTTTACTCTGCCGGCCCGACTTATCGAGAATTTAAAATGAGTGTATTATATTTAGAAATTATTGTATACAAACGTATACACGGCTACGTAAATGTGAACGTACTCCTGTCTTATTGTATTTTTGAACAAAAACATATTTCCACATGCGTTATTGTCCCTAGTTCTAAATATAAAAACTTAGCACAGGTAAATAGCCATTTATTTCCTTCCGGTTATCGAGTCTATGAGAGCTTTAACATTCTAAAATAGTATATCTTTATAAACGGTAAACAAAAAAATTGTTCAATTCTATAGATACTTCTGTAATTTAAAGTTTCATTTTAACTTATTGTATGAAGAATAAAACGTAATAGTAGTCACTACTAAAGCATGAAAGTGACATAAAAAATTCACTGGACAATCAATAACAATTTTTTTTACAAAGAAATGCAGTTTTATGACCAGGCCAATTGTCTCATTAGGGTTTTTTTTGTCATATGGTTATCACTAATGTTTTAATGCATTAAAAAACTACATCTTATTTTATTGCTGTCTTGATCTAAAATGCATTTCTAATTTGTTGTATTATAATAAAAAAATACTACAAAATTGTTGATTGGTTTCAGTACTTAATAACAGAAAGTAAGTTATGTTAAAAACTAAAGTAACAAATTAATTATACAGAATGTACGTATTACAGCGTTTTTTCTTTTTTAAACACAATAACCTAGTGATTTTAGAAGTTATTTGGGCTAGATAAAAATTAACGTATAAGAATATATTCCTTCAAAACATATTTTTCTACAATACTTCGTTTAGACATGGTATTATTGGGGCTTATCCAATACATTGAATGTGTAACTGTCCCTTGCCATTACAAACTCTACCTAACAGACCCCGTCAATGTTCATGAAGGGTAGGTCTTGTAGCACAACCTTTACCTAAATCACAACTCTCGGAATACTGTGATGTAGAAACAAATCAGTGTAACGGAAGTGGAAAATAATTCTTGTTTTAAACGTTTCAGTGTGTTTACAGATAGGAGTAGAAATCAGACGTGGTTTTTCATATACAGGGTGAGTGGCCTCTTAGTGATGACAAATTTTTTGGGTTTATAATTCAATAGTAAATGTGATACAATGACGGTTATAAAAAAGGTCCAAACTCCCAAAAATTAGGTCTGAAAATGAAATTAGAAGTGAAAAATAATTACATTTCAGACCCTAAATTTTTGGGAGGTTAGGAATTTTTTATAACCGCCATTGTACCACTCATTTTTACAATTGCATTATAACCCAAAAAATTATTTTTTTGTCACTACGTCCAAGGGGAGTCACTCCACCCTGTATGTAGACACAGTCAATCTCCTATCTACTTTAATTTTAGCGCCTAATAACACATATTATAAACAATTTCCTTGAAGGCATATCATTTCTTCTACCATACCACATAAACATTAATTAATATAATTTGATATTTGTAAAGGAGTAATGATTATTGTTTTTGTTTTTCTGTATGTGAATAAACCGTGGCATTGTCCTGTTTGTTGAAAAAGAGTTGAAGCGGGCGGTGTTATTTTTTTCGTGTGCAATCATTAGTTCAATTTAAGTTCCACTTAGTGTCAAAAACAAATTATACACACTTTAATAGGTCCATATGATGGCCCAGTGATCAAATATGAATCCTTATGCTACGTCCCTGTAAAAAATTAGAATTCGTATTGATTGAACCAATTGTAGCGTTACTATGCTCAGAGTTTATACATTGTTGTGAAAAATATGTTTGTGTTTGAATAAAATAAATTTTAATATCTGTTGACGTTTGGGGGCCCGAAAAACGCTGAGAAATAAACATTTCTTGAAGCAAAATTCTCTCTCACTACACAAAATTAGTAAAGCTTTCTGCGTGAGTAAAGGTGTAAAAATTACTCTCTTAATATATGGAGAGTAATAAAAAAATTCATTGTTAGTGGTGCTTCGAATGGAAGTAATAGCAAGATATGTTTGTTTGACAATTAAATGATCTATGTACACTTTATACCAACAAAAAATAATAAATATTTTTAACATTCATCGTCTGTTTTTATATTCAAAAATGTCAGGAGACTCTCTCGTGCTGGGTAAAGTAAAAACGTCGCTGCTTTTTATGTATGGCAGAAAATTTTTCGTTGGTCCAATCTTGTTGGAGGGGGATGGAGTCGAGCTGGATGTGTTGTATGTTTGTGGAAAACACAGTCGATTTATGTCTACTTGAAGCAAAATAACAGAAAACATTAAAAATCATTTCACGAGGGTCTATCGAATTATTCATTCAATACAAAACATAATTTACATTCTGTAAATCTGCAATTATAATTCTTTATAACTGAACAAGGATTTTTTTTGTTTTTGTGATGATTGGGAAAATGCGAATTCAACCCGGTCATCGTACTCTCATAGTGATTTACTAACTAACCAATTCTATTGAAAAAATCTTACCGCTTTAGGGCATCAATCCCCTCTTGGGAATGATTTTTCTGAACTCCATTAAGCCGATGAACTTAATTAAAGCCAACAGAGGACCTCCTTCAGAAATAAAGCCAATCGGTTTGGTAATACAGGGCTATATTACCCCTGAGACGAGAAGAGAGAGAAGAGAGAGAGAGAGGACGAGAAGGAGAAGAAGAGGAGTAGGGGATAGAGGGAGGAGAGGAGAGAGAGGAGAGAGAGAGAGAGAGATGAGAGAGAGGGAGAGAGAGAGACGAGAGAGCAGAGAGGGACGTTGCTGGGGATACGTTCCCAACCCTCCCACCCCTGACACAAGGTCTGTGACTTATTTGCCGAGGACCATCTTGCCTTCTCCCTCTTCTTTTCATTCTCTTCGGGTCTTCGGCCACTTTAATCCTTCTTCTTCGGACAACTCTTGCTTATTGTCTAGCCTAACAGCACGTCTCCCCTCATCTCACCTGCCCCTGTGCGGATTGAGAATTCATCGGGGATATTAATTTATCTCTTCTAAGCATTTTTACAAACTCTGTTTTCCCTCCTTCTTTTCTTTATAATCCCAATCCTATCTTGTCCTGTGGTTTCTGAGCTGTTTTCTAATTGGTCTCTTCATCGAAGTCAAAGTTAGCCTCTTCTCCATTCTAGATGCTTCGATGTCATCACCTGGCCCTGAGGTTCTCTTCCTTTTCCTCCTCAAAAAGACAGTTCCACAACTCCATGAGCACATGGTTTGCGGATTCTCTAGTCTCTCCGCGACTCACACCCTATTCTCTCACCATCCACCAAGGTTTCAAAACCTCTTGAGAGTTCGCCCTTGAGAAAAATTTCCATGAAAACCATGTGACGAAACTGTGTCAGGTAATGGTTCACCATGTCCCACTTTCTGCTGCAGTCTCCTTCTGATGTACCGGCAGATGTATTCGAAGGTTTCCCTACCTGTTTTCGGTATTCTGTCCTTGCCAACGCCTCTGCCATTCTGTCCAAAGTCTCTTCTCGTCTCGCTGACAATTGCTCTCAAGCGGCCGTACCCTTCCTTCTTCCTTATCCTCCCAACCTCTTCCAACCTTCTCTTCATTATTTGGCCCAGGTACAATCGGTGTTTACTCCTGGCCAGGCACTCCTGATTTGCGTCCATGTGAGGGACACGTGTTTGTATGCCCTTTGCTACGCTTCAGTAGAACTCTCAATCTTTGCAATGCTCAGCAATTTCCTCCATTCAAGTGCATGAATCTTTCGGGTGCATTTTTCCCCCCCAGAACTCACAAACCGTACAAACCATCGCCCGGCTCTACGCAACCTTTGTATAGCAATCATAAGGTGCCTCCCTGTCATACCCCATATTTGGCTCTTTGCCTAGTCCTGCCAGTTTGGCGTATGGACCCCCTTCTCATTTTCCCTCGCGACAACCTCCTTCTCACATAGTTTCTCAAAATCTCATCCTCTGTCCTACTACCACTACCTAAGTACCTTCATTTCCTTCTTGGCAAAGTTCGGTACGTAATATTCTCTCTTCCACTAACAAGCCTAGGTGGTCTTATCCAACTTTCCTTTCAACATCAATCTGTCACTGTTTTTTGCTTTTGAAAACTTTCAGCTTCCTTTGGTTGTCCCCATTCTATTACCTTTCTTCTACGGCCGCTACTATCCCCCCCCCCCCCACCGTCTATCAGCCAAACTGTTGTGTACATCTGTCCTACATGACTAAACAGCAAGTGCGTCCGTCAGCATATGCTGTGCATGTGATTGTTAACTCCTTCCCCTAGATCTAATCTCAGTAGGCTGCTCGAACATTCACATTGACATTCCACAGGAGTGGTGACCCCAACAACTGATCCCTGTGGGCACCCTCGACAGTCATTTACCTCTTCTTCCCTGGCTTCTTCTCCATTTCCTACCCTGAGGTAACACAATCTCTACCTTTGTGAAGTAATCTCTAATCTAGGCAATCAATACAAGCTCTCTCGAACCAATGTCCACATCCCTTAGTACCCTTAAGATTTTTCATGGCCACACACTGCCTGAGTCGAATGCACCCGCTATGTCCCAGGGAGACGGCCGAGCACAGTATTTCTCTACGGTCTCCTCCACATCACCTCTTCAATTTCCATCAACGCAATCCACTGTTCCTCTTCCCTCCCTAATAATCCGAACTGCTGCCTATCAACCTTAATAAGTCTATCTCTCGCTGAGCCATCTTTTCATTCCTTGTTACTATCAACTTTTCGCACTAAACTTTCCCAAGACTGATAAGTTAGTGGTCAACTTGGTCTGTACGATTTTCACCTCACTGGGATTCTTGTCTTTAATTTTTTAAGAATATTTTTTAAACCACTCAACTCCCTTTTTTTTCCCAACATCTGATGGGAATCTTCCTTCTGACCAACATTCTTATTGTAATAGAGAATGAGCAGATGCCCTTTTATCCTTCCGTACATCCTCTTTACTACCTCTATCCTTCAACCACCATCGTGGCCCAGGAGCCTTTCTCTGTTCTTACATTTGCTTTACTGCCGCATCCAACTCCTCTATCTGAAAATTCTCTGGTTCCTCTCCAACCCCTCGCAAACTAGTTTCCCATATATCATACTCTTACAGTTATTTAGATTCATTAGTTATCCTCCTGTCCCTGATTTGTCCATCTGGCAAACAGGACCTTGCAGTATTACTACTCCAGCGTATCCCTCTATCGTCGTTGTGAAACTTCCATCCTCGCCTTCTTTTCCATACTGACCAAATGTTGTTTACCTTCTTTGGATCTTATCCATTAATGATCCTTGTAGGCCTTTCCCCCACAAGGGTCCTTTTTCACCGAGTCTTCCATCCCAGAAGCTTCTGCCACGCATCTCCTCTTTTCCTTCCTGTATTTCCCATTACATAAGCTGTCACTCACGCTGTGACATAAAGCTCTTCTGTCTTCCTGAGATCCGTGGTCCTTCTCCATCATTATTACCCTATATCTTCTTCAATCCTTAGCCTCATCTCACTTATTGTTTTCTGTCCACCAATGCTCCTTCTTCTGACCTTTTCCTCGGACTTGGGGCCCACTCGTTCCCTCTTCCATCACTTTTTTTAATCACATTCTTGAAGCTCCCTGTGCACATATTTCTGCTTCATTTTCCTTCCCACTGCAGCCCCTCAACCTCCTCAACCCAGAAACTCCATCAAATCTCACCCAGTTTCCAACCTCTCTTAGGTTCACACGATCCTTCAGTCATCATCCATTTCTGTAAGTTCTTCCCTACCAATCCATTTTCCTTCCACTTCAAACTTTTATTAAGATCGATGGTCGCTACAGTGACTCTTCTACAACTTCCCAGTTGACAATTTTTCTCGTTACGTCCCTTGTTCCTAGGAGTAAACATTTCGATGTCTTGAAAGATCATCCTTGGGTGTTTCTCAGAAGGTTGTCCAACGGTTTCAGTTCCACCGGGTTTTACCTATCTCTAACTTCACAGTCTTCCAACCATTTCCTCTACTTTCTCCCCTCTCCTATCCGTTCCTGTCACTCCACCATCAACCTGTGTATCTTATGCGTGTTAAGTCCCCACCGAGTGACTACTCCTTTTCCCTGCTCTTCTTCCGGATGATTCTCCGCTATATTTTTCTCAGATGAACCGTCAATTCCCTCTGACGGCCGACAGTAATAAGCTGAACAACCTTCAGTGACTTCCTTCCTCTTTCTAGCATCACACATCCACGCAAGTATTATCAGATTTCTGGGGCGGGCGCGACTTGCATGCGCATCGATCGAAATCTTTCCAATACCACAATAGCACTGAGGTTGGTAATGTTAGAGATTCCTACCTCAACTCCTGCTCTCCTTTCAAAAATAACCGACCTCGCCTCCGCATCCACTAATCTGTCCATCTTTCACATAAGGCTCCTGTACGAGCAAACACCTCAAGACCCTCCTGCCGGCTAACTCTCACCAATTTCCTCCATAAGTTTATTCTTTCCTCTTCCCCACATTTATCTGTCCCAGTTTTATATTCCCAATTAATAGGTTCGATCTGTCTTCATTGTACCCTCTTTACTGCTTTCTCATACGCTGGGCAGTCCTCTCCATAGGCTTGCATAGGGTGCCTCGCGTCTAGCCTGCCTTCTCTGCTTGCAATTTGCACACCTGGCCTCCTTCCTTATTTAGTATTCTTACAGTCTTTGAAGACATGACTCCTTCGCGGCAGTGCGAACAACTTGGGCTTGTCATTTGTGCGCAAAACTTTTGCCACCATGTCCAAACCCTTTGACAACTTGTAGCACCGTGCCTAAATCCACCATTAATCTTTAATACCTGCAGCTTTCCCACTCAATGTATACCCTACCCTTCCTCCTCAGCCAGTTTCCTCCACCCTCACTGAACATTCGGCTACCATATGGTTCCTCTCTTAACTTACTTCGTTCTCTCCTTTCTGTTTCCAGGTTTTTCCTGGTATTTGTGCTTACACCGTGAATTCTGTTTGTTGAAGTGTCCTCTTCCTCAATCTCACTTCCCTGCATATTCCGCTTATAGATCTCTGCCTTAACTGCACTCATTACTTAAATGGCCAGGTATTATTATACGTTTTGGAGCCATTAACCAATGGGGATTCTTCCTTTGTCGGTTTTTTTCTACTGTCATACCCGCACTTTTCAGCGCATCACTTTATCAGGAACCGTTTTCCCCACCCCTTCCTCAGATTCTGACTCTATATTATGACTCCGTTGTCGGATCATTCTCAGTCCCTTTCTAACCATTTAAGCCCTATTTCTGAAGGCTTCTACAAGCTACCTTCAACTTCCTTTTTATCTCCTACGCTTCTCCTTATTTTTCCTGCTTTACTACAACCAACTTTGGTACTAAAGGGCTGCCACTGGGCCCATTCACCCCCGTGATCTTAGGCACCTTCCTTTTCTTCCAAGGGCGCTGAGCAAAGGTAGCTTCTGATTCCCTTGCTTCGTTCCCTTCTCTGCCCCACTGCTCAATTCTTGCCCTGACTGCTGTCCTTAGGATCTGCAACCATCCTACCACCTTGTCGTTCCCTCCACGACCCTAGTCCCTAAGACTGCTCTTTCTTCCCGTCGCCAAATACTATCTGCTCCATTTGGATCTTCATCCATTGTACGTCCTCAAGACTTGCTGCATAGCATTTCTTTACCGTCACCATACCTTTACAATCTGGTGGCAGCTGAAACCAGTTTCGCATCTTCCTAATGTTCTTTCCAAGGTTTTCCAGGGGGTCCAGGCTCCAAGATGCAAGTTCATCGTCAATTCATCACTTCCTTCAGGGTCATCATATTCTGTTTTCCTCAACTTTCCTACTTTTCGCTTTATTTCCCACCCATTCATTTGGGCTCCACCTGGTCCTCTTTTTTAGAAGTGTCTGTTTCTGACTCTGATGTTAGGCTCCATCTGACATACTGGCTTGCCGAGTTCCGCGTTCTCCCCTGACAGATTCTGCTTAGTTTTCTCTCCCTTGTATTGTCTTTCTAAGAAGTCCTTTTCCCGCCTCCATCCTCCTCCTCTCCCCCTCCGAAACCTACTCCCATCACCCTCATCTTTTCTCTCAGTCCTTTGAACCAAGCCATTATTCGTGTCCGAAAAATTCAGTTTGTTTGTTGTTTTTGTTTGTTGGTCTCCCATTACTATTCCCACGAGTATTGAGGTCCCTATAACGCTCGATCAACGCAGTAGCCTCTTGCGCTGACAAGCCTACATACAGGGGAGGAACGGCAAGGTATCCCAGGGCATCTACTTGCTCGTGATGCCTCAAGCCTGGCAGACCTTGCATCCCTTCAGCACAGTTCTCGCCATAACCTTGGGGATTGGGGCATTGTAGATGGTTTTTAGGGACTCCTCCCTAGCCTACCACCAAGAGTCGAGGTGACATACGCCAACCTCTTACTTCAGTTCTTACTGTGAGTTACGACCCGTTACTCAGCGAAAAACATGACCCCACTGAGATAGGGGTAGTAGGTCCTCACAGTTTTTACAGGAGAGGCGCCTGAAGTACCGAGCCTCTCCCTTTTTAATTCCCCAAATTTTATAGTCGCCCTTTTACGATCAAAGCAGGGGACCGCTCCTAGGCCCTATTCTCCAGATCCTTCCCCGGCCATGGTGGGGGGCAGAGATGAGAGGCAGAGAGAGAAGAGCTGAGAAGAGAGCGACGAGGAAGGAAGGAACGACTAGAAGATGAGAGAGAGAGAGAGAGGAGAGAGTAGAGAGACGAGAGAGAGAGAGAGAGAGGAGAGAGAGAGTTAGAGAGAGAGAAGAGAGAGAAGAGAGAGCAGAGAGGGCGGAGAAGTGTGAGAGAGAAGAGTGGAAGAGAGAGATATGAGAGTAGTAATATCATTTGGAAGGGGTTCTGGGGGGATTCATTTTCATATAGTTTTCGTCTTTTACCTAATACTTATTCACGTATTTTTAACAAAATTTTTATATTGAACCAGTAAATCACACTAATAAACATATACTATTTTCTCTGTCACATTTATAGTTTTGTAATTATTGCAAGTTTTATTGAGATTGGCATATTAATTATTGTAATTAGTTTACGGTTTATTATGCCCTCCACCTAGTCTTTCTTTACTAGTATAGATCTAAGAAAAGGTAATTAATAGGCTCTTTACTTAAGAAGCCAGTACAATTTTGAATGATTAATGCCTATAAATCAATCATCTTTTGCAAAGTAACTCTACTTTGAAATTTAATTTTCTCCTCTTAAATGCTATATTTCATGGTTTTTGAAACATTTAACAAGATTATGTTTTTTGTAAGTTATTTTGTAAAATTTTATATCATGTATGTTTTAAAGTTATTAAAGTCTTAGTTAGGAAAGTTATAGAATGTCCAAACGACTTTATAAATCTGATTGAATAAAGGAAGTCTAAAGCGGATCACGATTACACATATAAAAACGTGTATGACTAAAACAATAAATAATGTAAAAAAATGCTGAAAAGATCGCAGTACGGGTACGCACTAGTTTGTGAGTAACACAACTCAAAACCAACATATCAAGTTTGTCATAGCAATGACAAATGTTGTATCCGAATTGCTGGGCTTTATTACACTTAAAACCAATTAAAATTATATTGTATGTAGAGATAGCTTAGTACAAACTTTTAAAATTGGTTTTGTGCACATCTGTTTATTCAATATATAAACAAGGTCTTCATAAAATAACTCTTAGTGATCATTGGTGTTACATTTCCTCTCGAGAAAGAGAATATAAGAGATTTAAACGACGTATCTTCTTCTGTTTTTATAGAATATATCTGTTTTACTGTATATTTTACTAAAAAAAAATCCAAGTCTTTTTACAAGTGTATTTTCCACCATTAGCAAGGTGAATAAAATGTTTTAAAACCTTGGTTATATTCCGTTTGGTATATTGGATGTAAGATATAATCACTCCAAACATAATAACAGTTAAGTTTGTATATACTTTTGTGTGTATGATCAACAAGGTGGGAGTGAAAATTTCCCCCAGACAAAAAAACGTTAAATATGCTAGTTATTGAAGATATATATTGAACAGGTCTTTTAGCTCTCCCTTAAACGTTTTGTCCGGTGTGTCCTTTTAAAGACTAACAGAAATAACATAAAAAAACCCTAACCAAAATCTATATTGTTAATCCCAAATAGGTGTTTATTAAATAGGTTATTTTGTTAATCTTTTTAATTTTACCAAGAAATACTATCATCCCCAGTCCGAAATAATTGGCTTCGTTGCGCGCGTAGCATTTACAAATTATGTAACTCCACGTATTTGGAGAAAAAGAAAATATATAAAGGTCTTTCCTATATAAGGGCATAGAAAGCAAAGAACAGGATAGTAATATATTTTTATAACTGTGAAATGATGTTATTTCAGAACACAGATACTAAAAAATATATAGCGTAAAAATAACATTAAAGAGTATATTTATATAGGAGTGCTAGAACGAAGAGGGATTTTTTATTTTGAACATCAGAGTTAAAACTAAGCTGTCATCTCGATCAGCTTGCACTGATATTTAATACTCGCACACTTTAAGGTTTCAAATAAATCTCATTCTTACATACCTTTCTGATTATATCAAATAGCGATGTTGTAATGACGTACTTAATAGGTCTTTACATGATTAAATTTAATATTGGATCATCGATTTTATTTAGATTGAACAGGTTGTAAAGATGAAAACACTTGTTGTGGACATTCACAATAAATATATAATTATTAAATAAGGAAATACCTATTAACACCGAAAAAACTGTAACCATTTATTTGTCCTCTCTTCCGTAGACTAATGGATTTAGGTCCGGTCTCTAACCGAGAGGTCACTTGGTCATGGGTTTAAATCCCGGGGAAGGCACGATCAAAGTTTAGACACGAAACACGTGCACAACAGTGTGTGTGTTTGGAACTTTTGAAAATAAAAACTTCTTGATATAAAGATTAATTTGTGTTGTCATCTTGTATGAATATCATTTTTTAATTGTGTCCAGTGTTTTCGTTAGCCGAGCACTTTGACGCGGGGGGGAGGGGTTTTGACAGTCTTTTAAAGGGAAAAAAGGGTGTAGGCAATCTTTCTCAAACCAAATTTCACCTTTCTAACAATTGTCTCTCAAACAACCAAATCAAGAAAAATTCCGAAGCAAATAGAATAGAAATTTACAACTGAGGAACTCAATATTTGCCATCATTGGCATCTAAAGGTCTCCATAGTGGAAACTGAAGACATCTCTTTCGCTCAAATCTCGAATCTTTTTATTAAAAATATTTGTTATAAAAAAACCCATCACCAAAAGTCGTGGTTGATGGGTTGACCATCATCTTGAACCACAACCATTCATCAAATAAAAACCTTTGCATGATTGTTATTAAGGTCGTTTTGGCAATTCCCTTACTTGTCCAACGTATCCAACACGAATGGACAGTCAAACGCCGTACGATCAATGACAATGTCATGTTAGATATTCCGAATATCACATTGTCTGTGGTTAACACAGAAATATATGACCACTATGTCCAAGAGGTTATAATAAGTGGAAGTCAGAGGCCCATAATGACTAAATTATCACGAGACACAAGTCCAGAAAGCTTAGATGATGCGGTTAATGCTGCATTGTCCCCAATTATACCGCACGCAAAGAAATATTTCACTAGCCGTAATGCTTTGGCATGTGTCGATGAGAAATAGCTTATTTAAAATTAATCAGGAGCTCCCAGTTAAAAAAAACCGTGTTCAGAATTTTGATGTAAATCTAAGTAAATAAAAAGTGACCAAAAGCACATTTTGAAACAATTGACCCAATTAATGAATTTTTTTCAGACAGGAGAATTCTTTTCTCCCCTAAATTGTTTTTAAAAGTATCCCAAATTTTTTACAAAAAGCTCAATATTTCTGTCAGAAACTATCGGCCTATACTAGATCTTGCCAATTTTTCGCAATATATTTGAAAATAGGTTTTTTATAATTAGAGTCTTTTGTAGACATGGCTGTACAGCGATTAGAATGTCGGAATTCTACTTAAAGTGTGTTTATCGACTTTTTAAAAACATTCGTTGAAATAACATACTGCAAAAACTGGAATCACATGGCCTTCGAGGAGTTCCCTATAAATGATTAGCTCTTTTCTGGAATTTGACTGTGTTGACCACAAAACTGGCAAATGGCATTCGAGACGGACGTGCCATACTTGTAGCTTAGATAATTTCTAGGTTGACAGAAGTCAAGTTGTCCTAATCTCAAATGATCTTTCAAATCCAATCCAGGCTGACCTACAGAGTCCCGCAGGGGATCTATTCTCAATCAATTCTATTTCTCATATTATGTCAATGGCATTGGTTCATCACTATTGCATGGGAAAATTAATATAAAATCTTATTGCTGGATTCGTCTCTAAGGACATGGAAGCATCTTAAAATTTTCGATCAGGCTTTGGTTTTCGATACCTCGTATTTTAAGTACATGGACTTGAAAATATTTATCCTTAAGTTACCTTGTATGATACTTTTACGTTTTAAAAATTTGAGTTATGCTGAAATTTGTAATGTAAAAACATGTTTTTCATAAAAAAAAACACCATTACACCTTTATTAATAAATTAAAAGATACATTTTAGGCATCGGCTAGCAAAAATAACGCCCATTTTTCAGTAAATTAAAAACGTTAAATGGAACCATATTTCTTTTTTACTTATAATTAAAATTAGATTTTTGCAGTTTTGCCCTATAAAAAAGGAGGGTATGATCCGGTAAAATATACTGCTAGTAGGTAGACAATATAAACACAAAGCATTCTCAGTTTGAAGCAAACATTATACTACTGTAGTCCATAGTTTGTGTACGGTCGTTATTGTTTATTGTTTATTTTCTCTTCTCTACTGAATTTCTTAGCTACGAGAGGAACAAATATTATATACTAGTCTTGATGTAAAATCTGATAAGTTGTCTTGCATACTTCTACAGTACACTAATCTTCACCTTTATACATATTATTCTTCAGTACGTGTTATTTTAAGCCTAATATTGTTACCTCATCAAGACTTGCAAGAGCGCATTATATTTTGTTATTACCACTTATTAATTGTTATTCTTTAAGTCAAATTTGTGTAAAAAAAATCAAAAATGATGTTAGTAAAATATGGATTTTAAATGTATTTCTCCTTGTGTTTAACGTAAAAAAACATAATAAAAATATATACTTAAGATTGATGAAATTTAAATAAGGCTATTGCCATATTATACAATTTAATGTAAATAAAAGTCGTTTTGACACGTATTTGGTCTTCCGATCATATGTTAGTTTGCTTATTTAAACTCATATGTGACAGATACGGCCAAATACAAAATAATTGAATCGGAAAAAAGTAAGCGCTCTGTGGTGTAATGGTAGCACATTCACCCGGGCAAGTGAGAGATCCGGGGTTCGACTCCCGGCGGGGCAAGTACTTTTTGCGATTCAGTGTTTATTGAAATTAAATAAGGCTATTGCCATTTATACAATTTAATGTAAATAAAAAGTCGTTTGACAGGTATTTGGTCTTCCGATCATATGTTAGTTTTGCTTATTTAAACTCATATGTGGACAGATACGGCCAAATACAAAATAATTGAATCGGAAAAAGTAAGCGCTCTGTGGTGTAATGGTAGCACATTCACCCGGCAAGTGAGAGATCCGGGTTCGAACTCCCGGCGGGGCAAGTACTTTTTGCGATTCAGTGTTTATTGAAAATTAAATAAGGCTATTGCCATTTATAACAAATTAATGTAAATAAAAGTCGTTTGACAGGTATTTGGTCTTCCGATCATATGTTAGTTTGCTTATTTAAACTCATTATGTGACAGATACGGCCAAAATACAAAAATAATTGAATCGGAAAAAGTAAGCGCTCTGTGGTGTAATGGTAGCACATTCACCGGCAAAGTGAGAGATCCGGGTTCGACTCCCGGCGGGGCAAGTACTTTTTGCGATTCAGTGTTTAGTGAAATTAAGATGATGTATATTATTAACTGTTGACTACTCAAATAACATTTTATCTCATATAGAATGATAAATGAGAGGGCGAAATGTCGTGACGTTTCCAGGTCGAGTTACAATGTCTGTATCTAGCCGGCTCTCATATTTTATGCGAAATAGTTGCACCGAGTTCCTTTAGTCGTATTGAATACAAGTTTAACTCTATGCTTTAAAAAAAACTGTAACGCTATAATTATATTTTCATTACAAATATAGTTATAATGTTTTAATGCATTCAGTGTTAATTTAGTCGGATCTAATGTTTTCGCACATCTGTTTTTATATTGCCACTAATATTTTTTAGTACAATGAAATAAGCATTTTTTAAACTTACTAACTTACTTAGACTAAAGAAATCCCTTGACTTTATGGTTTTTTCGGTTCAATTTCTGTACATCTGAAATGAGTAAAATATTTAATATTCTATTTTAGGGGACATACACACAGAAAAACTAAATTAAGAACAAATTACATCGCTAAAAAAGTAGGATTTTAATAATTTGTATTAAATAAATGGGTTGAAAACCTATATAATTTTGACAAATGTTTTAGAAATTTAAAGACATGGCAAGATATAATACGATTGGAATCAGTGAAAAACCAGATTAGAATTTTCATAACTTAAATCATATTATAAAGGCAAAGTTTCCAGGCTCAGCGAAATAAAGTTAGGGCGATGTGAGTGAGATAAATTACTATTGGATGTAAAAACCTCCTGGAAACTTCTACCACCAGAAATGACCTCATGACGTTACACACAAGCTATTATGTCTGATAACTACAGTTATGCGTTTAAGAAAACTTAGTATTCTAGTGACGGTGGCATTGTTTTGTTCACCTTGTTCTGATTGTTAAGGCCTAGTTCAAATACAGAAACATAGTGTTTCAACGATACTTGTAGACTTTCTGCAATTAACTGAACTAAGACATTTCATTGGATACATATGAACTCGTAAGTTGATTAAATAATAATTTTTAATGTAGGGAACAACACTAATCACCTTTATTGTGCTTTTTAAGAGCATTAAAAATGTAAATAGTTGTACAACAACAGGAAAAGAACCACATAATGAAGTAAAAGATATCTACATATCAAAAATTATTCGTAACATAAAGAAAAAAATTCATAACAATACACAAAATTATAAAATATATTAATCAAAACAAAAATAATTATACCTTTTCCATAATAACCTGCATTATAAAGTAAAAAGTTATCAGACGTGTAGATTCCAAGAAACATTAGTTTAAAACACTAGTATTTATCAAGTAAATTTATCCGTGTTCTACACAAAATAAACATTTTCCAACTTTTGTGAGAGGTAAGCAATTGCGTTGTGTAATAAGTCTGGGCTATGGCAACCTTATACTCTTTGGATCTATTGATAAATTAAATGTATAGATATTGATAGTTTTTTATTATTAATGAATTAATAAGAATAGTGCCTATATTTTTTGTTTGCTTGCAGACACTACGCTATGAAATAAACAATTATATCTTTTAAGCAATTTCATATTACTGACAGATTTAACTTTAGATAAGTAACCGGTTAATTATTAGTTATTAATCTACTTCATGGCGTGAGTACAACATAGTTTATTATAATTATATATTTTACCATGAGTCATATACATTTAAGGTATGAATTGCCAGCACTAAAAGGCATGATTACAGTAAAATGATAAACAATATATATTTTCCTTATGCTCTTCTTATTACATTGTTAAGTTTAAATTAATTCTAAAGCTAAGCATGTATCATCGTATCTTTCTAAAGTTAAATTAAAGTTCAGATACCAGTAAAGCGAAACTCCGAAGATAAACTAAAAGTATGCGCCAACTTACTTTTCTCGGCGCTCTTAATTGTAACTTTATACGCTACAGTTAACAAGTCTTTAAACTTATGAGTGTTGTTCTTTTTTAAAAGTTAATTCTGAGTTGAAAGGTTTATTTACTATCTCTAACCTTTATTTCATTCCCTAAATATAACATAACACTGTGATCTACTTGGAAGGGAGTACGCAACATCAAGCGTCGTGTAACAGGATTTGTTGAAGTTGCACAAAAACGTTTTCAAAATTTATAACTCATTTCCCCTCTTGAGGTGGTCTGTTAGCAGGTAGACAGACAAAGATACAGAAAAGAAATTTACATAAACAATACGTTCAGCCAAATTCCATGGATTGGCCATGCACCACGATAGAACTCATTCTTGCCCATAAAGAAATTTGGATTTGTGCAAAATTTACGTAACAGCGGATTAATTTCTTCTTAAGACATACTACTGCATGATAAATTCAAATTTTTTTTTTATTAAGCTAGTATCCTAGGAGATTTTTCTAAATAATAAAAGTTTTGGGTGTGGTTGAAAGCATACTACAACGAAATTATGCGTTGAAATAAAAATATTTCACTGAATTTGACTTTTACTATATTCTTGATCATATTGCCATCAAGTTACCTGTAAGATATGAGTAAAAAATAATTGCTAACGCTCAGCCAAGACCACTGGAGTGTTATGCACAATCATCGTAATCAGTTTTACTCATTTTAAATTATTAATTGGTATCTTTACATTAGAATATTGTTGTGTTTATTATGATGTACATATAGGGTTTTAAGTGATACACTGATAGGTATAGATATTTTATATATTACTATAAGTATGTCATACGGTAAAGTCTCAACATAATAGCATGATTACTTTCAATTTCTGTACTTTATGTAAAAAAAACGGACAGAATAAACAAAATGCAGTTACATTTATTTATCTTTGATAATGAGATCATATATAAACATAAGTTATATAAAAAAATTATCAGTAACAATATAAAAACGCAAACTGTAATTACTAATTTAATTCAAGACGGTAATTAAAAATTTTTACTGGTTTATTTTTAAATGATGAGGTTTTTTTTTTATTAAATTTTGTGTATTATTTTTTAAAGAAGTATAAGTTTAAGTTAAGTGCACAAATCCGTTTAAAAATCAAACATTTTAGCAAAATTTATGTTACATGAAAAGAGTCGATCGGGTGGAGTAAAGGTTGGATGGCAGCATGGATGTCAAGCGTCAGTACACAGAGAATTAATCTCAAACTAAACCGGAGCGAACATTGGCCATTGATGTGTGACTGCCAGTATGAAACTTTGATTGGCTCTACTGGACATGTTCCAGCTGTCAAACTAACTTTAATTCTAGACGAAATAAGCAGAAATGTAATGTCCAGATTTATCATTAATGTAAACATCACTGCATTAGTGCAATCATTCCCTGTTCCGTGATATACTTAGTTTTCCAGCATTTATAATAATTACATTTCGTGTTGTGATTTTTCTTTGAGAAAAGTCAAGCCATATTTGGAGCAACTTCAGCTAATACAAATAAAATGTTGATACGTATATACAATAATATTACACAAGTAAGTGACTAATTTTAGTTATTACACTAGCTTAGGAGGTTTGGAGTAGATTAACAAGCTATGAACATATATATTCATCAACTTCTATTATATTGAGCTACACTGTTTGCATATTTTTATCTCATGACTGATAAAACAGTTTAATATAATAGACATTGAATTCTCCAAACTATGTAAAAAATTGTTATTGGAGTTAAAGCATTCAGCATTCTACCAAGTACGTTCTAAACCTTTTACTATGTTAAAACATGTTACGTGAAAATTAAGTAGATGTCTAGGTGAAAATAAATAAATAAATATATATATATATATATATATATATACGCAAAATAGGAGTACTACGCACCACTTTTCACAAAACAGGCATCGCTGAGGTTCTATGTACAATTTCAAGTGTATTGTTAATTTTCGTTCTTTAACTGGTAAAACAGAGAATAATACGGTGATGAAAATTTGAAATTCACTATGAACAAAAGATAAATTTTTGTCAGGACTATTGAGTGGGTTGACTACATGCAACATCACAGAACTCATTCTTTTCTATTTAGAAATAAGGTTTCATGCAAAATTTTAGAAGCTACAGATGAAACCTAAAAAAACAGATATTTTACCACACGATATATACATACATACTTTTGTTTAATTAATTGCGTTCCTTATCGGTGATTAACGACTTTACAGCATCTATTTTGTGAAGCCGACTTTGACTTTAGGAGAGCCAAAACAGTACTAAGCTATATTCACCGCAATCAGAGTGTAAAATAATATATGTCTACACACAAAGTCACCATTAATTCAGGTTAAGTGTAAGACAGGACTATGTAGTCCTAACTTCGCCTGAAAAAAATAAAGAGAATTTTCATTTCATTTCATTCATTTCATTAATTAATGATGGTTTTTTTAGGATAGTTAGGTTTTATATAATATAATGTTAAATCTGTAATAAGTATACTGAGTTAGTTTATAAATTTATTTGTTCAACTATTTTCTATTTGCCATTGTTCTTTCTCATAAGTCCAAGAAAAATATATTTGCTAACTGTAAGCCAAAACCCATGGAGTTGACATTCACCGTAATTGAACCCAGTGTTCCTCATATATAAATCAAAGTTTCATACATAGTTTCGTCTGTAAGTCATTTCGTTTTTGCGATGTCTTGTAGAGACAAACCGAGATAGAATCAGAGAGAAATAAAATATTTTCAGTCCCAAGAGTGATAGGCTCCTCTAACACTGAGTTTAATAAAATAAAAAAACCATCACTCACTGTCTCATCACTAACTAACCCAACTTCACGATATCTCAGAAGGTTGAAATTTGGCTATGAAGTAATTCATTGCTAAAATCGAAAATACCTTAGGCATTTAAAAATTAAACTACACATAGTTGTTAAAATGGGTTTGCTACCTCTAAAAAGAACTTTATATTATATTCTAAATGTTCCATGTCATAAAAATTTAATTTATCACATACGTGCTGTGTGACGTGATATATAATTTAAATGAATATAAATCATCAATATTGGTTGAAAAATTCGCCAAAAAAGTATAATTTCGGTTTTACAACTCATTGTTGTGCTATTGTGTAATAGGTCACACTAGTTTATTATCCTATCAACAGAATACCGTCATTGAAAATATCTCAGGCCGGAAGAAGAGTAATATAGCTGGAGTAGTCGTTGTTGACCAAAATAGACTTTTCATACCAAAGAATTTGTATACTTTCCCTGATCGGCTTAAAAATCTATGTCGGAATACATTAGACAGAAATTAGACGACAAAGGCGTGAATTAGTCGTTTTTCCAGAAATATATTTTTGGCCCAGCGTACGCTGATGTACGTGTATATGTTTCGTGATGGGGACTAAAAGGAAACACTACTACGGAATGTTAAATATTCTGTACAATATTTAAATATGTATATATATTGTACAGAATGAAATTTAAATATGGTATAAATATATATATATATATATATACCATATTTAAAATTCTGTACAATATATATATATAGTATATATATATATATATATCTAGAGCTTTAAATAGTCACTTTTTTACTGAAATAGACTTTTCAGAACAACGTACGCACACACATCTTCTTTATCAAAACAGCAAGGTGCACTTTAGTACTGCTCCTAAAATACTTAAGACCAGAAGTAGATTATAATGAATTAAAATATACGTTTTTTGATTGAAGTATTATTTTAAAGACAAAATGTGTATGTTTTCTTCATCATGGTAAAAGTTCAAGATTAAAAAAATCACTCTCTAAACTTTGTTTGTGATAATCAGAATAATTATATGTTAATTTCCTAATAGATTTTCATTAAAATATACAAAACTTCCAAAGCAAGGCTACAGAGAGGTATGGTCCATTCCATTAAAAGCATCATTTTGTGTGAAGAGATTTGTAAACACTTGAAGGCTTGGGCAGATTTGAATTTATAGAGATTGTAGGCCGTAATCAGCTCAAACATTAAAGAGTTTAATTCGGGAGAGTATTAAAAATACATTTTCTTTCACTATTCAGCTTAGAGTGCATGATTGAATTATGCCTATTATTATAAAAGAATTTAATCAAATGTTAGCCTCTCTGATCCTTTTCTATAAAATATGATTTACGTTACTCTGTACTCTAAGTTATTCCATATTATAACTTTATATAGTGTGTACTACATACTGTAGTGAGATAATATGATGTGGAGAAAATTAATTTTACTTCAATCTTTAAGTTGGTAAAAAATTGGCAACTTAATATTTCTAAAGGTATATAATATAGTAGACTCGTAGTAACGATTTGTTCATGAAATGTGTATTTGTTAACTGGGATCAAAAATAATTTGATTTAGTACAAGATCTTATCTAAAACGATCATAAATATTGCAACTTCATATATAAAAATAAACATTAAACATAAATTACCAATTCAAACTTTACTTCTGAGATGCTCAAGTTAGAAATCAAATCCATAGTTTTAAATTAGTAATATTATTATGCTAAGCATTAAAATGTGTAATATTCTTTGATCAACCATACATATTATGTAATATTTTTATTTGATTAATAATTTCCAACCAAAGTTATAATGGTTTTCATCTTAAATAGTGGTTTGGTAGTAAAACATTATTGAAAATGCTACACCAACTGCTTTAATTAATGTTTTGCGAATGTAATACAATAAATTCCGTACATGAACGAATTTCCTAAACTTTTTACATAGTTTTGATGTTAGTAATAGTACTTTATGCTAAGTTACAAACAGTTTTTTTCTTATAATAAGAACTGATTCCAAAGCAGAACTTAATACTTGTTAATGAAAGAAGCAAAGAATTTAGTTCAAATGTTTAATACTATTACTAAATGTGGAAATATACGACACATGTGTATAGCTATGTGATTGTCACTTGTTTGAATATGATTAACCCAAAAATATTTATAAATCTTACGTTATATAGTTTCTATAATAAGCTAGTATAGAAGGACAGTTTCATATCAAAGCAAACTTTGTGTGAACTATTATTGCTTGTCCACGACACGACTGTTATCTGGAGATAAAAGGATCGATGAGTTTCAAAAACTATTGACTATAAAAACTAAAAATAATTCTGCGCCTTGAGGAGTAACTAAACAAGATTAAGGGTAAAATTAATTTATTTGATTTAAAAACTTCCGAAAAGTATATAAATGGATTTTCAATGTGATTAAATATGTTATAACATGCTCTATACCTCTCTAAGCTGATTCTCAGCTTTAATTATATTCATATGAGTTAAAACACATAAATTAATATATAGATACCCGATTTATTTAGTTTTTGAATATAGGAATGAGTTGTCGCTTAGCAAATTGAAAAAATTAGATATTTGATTACTTCTTCATTAGTAAATACTCGATAGAGTGGAAATGTTCATTTTTGTCAATTTGTCTATTTTTTGGCATGTCCTTACAATATCTAAAAAAACTGGCATATTAACTTTAAAATGTTTCATGAAGCTTCATATCTACACAATTTATCACTGATTTTGATGAAGGTGTACGTCAATCCTTGGGGTTTGCCTTAGCGTTAGTTAATGCTTTTACATTGGTTTTATGGGTAACTGTGATTGTCAACGAGAAATTAGCGGATAAAATAAATTGGTAAACAAACTGATAAAAAAACAAATGACATTGTAACATATAAAATTTTTATTCATGAGTGAAGATAAAAACAAAAATTTAGCGGAAAGTCAATGTTAGTAAAAAGATTCAGTTTTAGCGCCCACTTATAAGGCAGTATGCCCCCTAAACCATGAGTTTTTTATTACTGTACTGTGCTATGAAAATAATATTGTTCATGCATTGAGTGGATATACAGGGTGAGTCAGAAATATGGTAAAATATTTTAAGACGTGAATGTAGAGCTAAAAATAAGAAAAGAATGTTATATAAAGGATAGGTCCGGAAACGGTCCATTATTGAATATTAGCTGGCGAAATATTTTGCTTTGTTTTCAGTTCACCTGGTGAAATTAAGTGATTCTGAAAGGATTTGTTCTTACTTTTAACTCAAATAAGATGGATATATAAGGAAAATCACCTGGAAAAATCAAATAAAACCACTCTAGAGGTTGTAGTGTGATCGGTTTTTGAGAAAAAGTATGAAATATGCCAAAAATCTAATAACAAAAACACCGTCTTAAATGTTTGAAGTCAAATAACATTGTTAAATGACCAATAAACAATTTTTTTCCTAATACAGATTGTAGAGAATTTAATTCTGAAAACAACCATAATAAACAAAGTTAACTAAATGTGTAATAAAATTATGATATTGAATCCTCACGTATCACACTACACAGCAAACTTTTGCTGTTTTTATAATAAGGAATGAGTATCTTATTGATAACAGCTGGTGAAAAATAAACATTTTTAATTCAAAATTTTATTTTTAAATACAATAAACATCTACAATCGCTTTTAGTCTCACCGGAAGATTAAAAAGGATGCTCTAAATAACTCCCATTGTTCAAAATGCACGCGTTCAGGCGTCTTCTCATCAAGTTTCTCGGACCCATTCAAAAAACTCCAGGTGTCTGAGAGTTCCATTTCCTAATGGTTTCTATTCCATTAGAAATGTTTTAATCGGAGTTCTTCAATGGTATCTATTGGGGAAGAGTAAACTAATGTTTTTAAATGTCCCCCAAAGGTAAAAAATTCCAAAGGATTTAAGTGCGGTGATCTTGCTGGCCATGAAACTGGTCCACCTCGGCCTATCGATTGATTTGTGAAACTCTCATTTAGGTGTCACGAATAGCCAGAGAGTAGTGCGCAGGTGCTCCGTCATGCATAAACCACATGTTTTGGCGCAAATGCAGAGGTACATCATCAAGCAGTTAGGTAGCTCGTCTCTTAAAAAGTTCAAGTACACCACGCTATTAAGCCTCGGAGGAAGCACGAATACAACAAAATGATCTGCTAAGTTTCCATCCCAAACATTTACTGAAAACTGATGTTGTGGGCGATTAGGTTTGATCCAGTAAGTGTGGATCAGCACATTTTAACAGAAATCCATCGACAAAAACAACATAAGGAGCGTAGTCATGTGGCAAAAGAGTTGCTGGAACATGGAGTTGCTTAGACATGCTGGAAGTGCTTTGGGTGTATCTGGTACTCGTGTATACTGGTATTCTCCGAATACTAGATTGGCTAACATTGAACTGTAGTGACAATTCTCTAGTGCTCTTTTCAGGATAATCAGATATTTATTAAGAACCAACTCTTCTAATACAACAGTCCTACATGATCGGGGATGCCTGCATTACTATGCTCAATTTTTTTCAAAGATTTCAAAGAACCTGTTTCAGATAGGCGTTTGATGAATAATGGCAAAATATCTTGCGCTTTGACACCTGCGGTTAGGAAAGTTCTTTTGTAGACAGACGTCTTGCTGAAGTACTATTGCAGCGTTCCAAACCATACATTAAAATGCGTGTCTGCTAAATCAGAGTTTGAATACACATGAATATTACCTGCCATTTTTAATAAATGAAACACACAACACAAAACCACTAATCAAATGGATGGAAATAACTAGTTAAATTACTTAACACAAGCACATAGTATCTTTACGGGTTTGTTGTTTTGTTCAACAATGAGGTGACATATGTCATCTAATAATAAATGCCCAGCTGATTATTTATTATTTAAAAATGTTTAAACAGTTGTTGTTTAAATAATTATTACCAGCTGTTACCAATCAGATACTCATTCCTTATTATAAAACGGCAAACAACTGCTGTGTAGTGTAATACGTGAGGTGTCAATTTCATAACTTTTTTACACATTTCGTTAACTTTGTTTATGACGGTTATTTTCAGAATTAAATTCTCTACAATCTGTATTAGGAAAAACAATTTGTTTATTGGTCATTTAACAATGTTATTCGACTTCAAACATTTAAGACGGTATTTTTGTTATTAGATTTTTGGCAAAATTTCATACTTTTTCCCAAAACTGATCACACTAACAACCTCTAGAGTGGTTTTATTTGATTTTTCAGGTGATTTTCCTTATATATATCCATCTTATTTGAGTTAAAAAGTAAGAACAAAATATTTCAGAATCACTTAATTTCACCAGGTGAACTGAAAACAAAGCAAAATCTTTCGCCAGCTAATACTCAGTAATTCGAGCGTTTCCGGACCTACCTTTATATAACATTTTTTTCTTATTTTTAGCTCTACATTCATGTCTTAAAATATTTTACCATATTTCTGACTCACCCTGTATATTTAAAAATATATCATCTACAGACTTTAAATGAGTTTGAAATTAAATAATGATGAGTTGTATGATCGGATCAATCAGTAGGTTGATAACATTTTTACTTTTTCAGCCCAGAGGAGAAAGTAACCGTTGATTTTCCCAGATACTTGTCTTTCTATATCTCTAGGCCATATTAAGACTGAAACGAACCTCGGTAAAGCCTGTTTTACGCGTGATGTATCAACTGTAAATGAAATCTTCGATGAAAAATCTGATATACCTAGCACTGGTCTTTATTGAGTGAGATGAACAGAACCAGCAGAATGTCCCCCGGCAGTCAACATTTTAACTGCTTTTCCCAAAACTGATCACACTACAACCTCTAGAGTGGTTTTTATTTGATTTTTCAGGTGATTTTCCTTATATATCCATCTTATTTGAGTTAAAAAGTAAGAACAAAATATTTCAGAATCACTTAATTTCACCAGGTGAACTGAAAACAAAGCAAAATCTCTTTCGCCAGGCTAATACTCAGTAATCGAGCGTTTCCGGACCTACCTTTATATAAACATTTTTTTCTTATTTTTAGCTCTACATTCATGTCTTAAAATATTTTACCATATTTCTGACTCACCCTGTATATTTAAAAATATATCATCTACAGACTTTAAATGAGTTTGAAATTAAATAATGATGAGTTGTATGATCGGATCAATCAGTAGGTTGATAACATTTTTACTTTTTCAGCCCAGAGGAAGTAACCGTTGATTTTCCCAGATACTTGTCTTTCTATCTCTAGGCCATATTAAGACTGAAACGAACCTCGGTAAAGCCTGTTACGCGTGATGTATCAACTGTAAATGAAATCTTCGATTAAAAATCTGATATACCTAGCACTGGTCTTTATTGAGTGAGATGAACAGAACCAGCAGAATGTCCCCCGGCAGTCAACATTTTAAGTTAATATATGTTTCCTCACCTCACTGAGGTATTTAATGATTTTTTTTGCATCGTGCTAACAAACTTTATACACCGTGGAAAACCGGAACGCTCAAATAATAAGCAATTTTCTTCCTAATCAGGACGACATTATCTAATCAGATAATACACATTGTTTAACAAAAACTATAAATGAGACAGTTTTCAAACCAAGCAAAACATAAATACAAAGGAAGATGTGTGCAACATATTTTATTCTTAAGTTTTAAAAATTCCATTGTCATTCTAAAGACTTAAATTTAACATTTCGGGTCGTTAACGCCAAAGAAAAACAAGTGGACTCAAGGACTGGAAACATCTCTAGGTGCAAGATAACCGCTAAATACGACGCTCTCCCTCAGTCGCCATACTTTTCACCCCCGAGCAAACAAGAGATTACCTTCCACTTTCTGAGTTTCTGATTGTATTGTTTTTTTTCCTAGGTTTTGCCTTTGCTCTGGTAAAGAAGTTACAGTTATAATTAACTGTTTCCAAATAATACATGCAAGAGAGGATTTTTAGAGTGCAATTAAATAGTAAAATCAAAACTAGCGTGCTAGAGTTTTGATTTAATAATGTTTTTAGTATCTGATTTAAATGGCCTATTATTAGAGAAATGATAAAACTTTTACTTATTTTAGTGAAAATGTGTATGTGGAAGCTGCTTTAAATTCAGATTCTTGCTGGGATTAAATAATATATTGAAAACAAAGCATGTCATTTAAAACAAAAGCATTAGATTAACAATTAAATATTAATTAAATAGCTGGGTTGATTTTGAAAGAAAAAGCTAAGAAATTATTTTTATTAAAATTTATTCATGGTGTGATAAAACTTTAAACGGACACCAGGCAGCATGGGAAGCTATGTGTTCGCCCCCCACCATCCAGCGGGCAACCTCCTTTTTGGGAAGCGATTTTCAATTGACTTATGCTAACTATTTTCCATTGACTTATGGCTCATGTAGAAAATATGAGCCTCAACACCAAATTTAGACACTCTACAATAAATCGTTAGAAAGTTGTCGTACACACAGAGATTTAAATATTATTTCGTCATCAAGTGGTGAGAGAGATAGACGATGAAATGAAAGAGATTTTCTGGTTAATTACGAATATATAAATTCATTTTAATAGCAGAAGTAGCTTTTTATAATAATAAAATTATTTATTAAAGTTTTAATACAAGCTGGATACCTGTGCATTGCTGCGGTATATAAAAAATTTTTCACTTGCTTTATTTGTAGCTAACTATTATATACAGCAATAAATGTGTCAGCCCTTATTATTTTTAGGCTTATCATCATACAGATTTCTTTTGATGATCATTTTTTTTTTAACGTTCATGTTGTAGAATATTTTACTTTGAGGAGACTTACTCCAGAGCAGGCCATTACTTACATCAAGACGTGGAGAGACACGGGCTGGTCGAGTCAAACCAACCACGTTTAACAGTGTTGTTTTTAAGCTTTAAACACAACTGTTCAAATGTTTAAGCGCAAAAATAAAACGTGTATTTCATACATATAATGACAATACATGCATCAGTCAAGTACCCTAAGGATACAGCTCATGTATTTAAACTGTGGAAGCAGCATCAGTGAAGCCCGCAACGTGATAATTGGTATGGCATAGTCCTATCTTGTATTGGTGTAAGACTGCAGACAATTGGTTATCGTTTATAATAACCAAGTACGTATACCTCGTTTGGTATGTTTGGGAAGGAGGATTATTGTCTGCCGACCAAAGAAGTGGATTATTATACAATATTAGACAGATTTGGCCACATCAAAATTTTTTTTAATTAAATTTGAGACTGGGATACTTTTTACTCCCGTTTACTATTTATTTTAAGCTGAGGAAGATGTAAAACCTTAATTTAGATAATATTACTAAGCCAAAATACCAAAATAAATTTACTAAGTGTTTTGCGATCAATTTATTTTTCATCCGGGAAAAATATGTTTCTAGGATAACAATAAAGGTTCTGACAATCACGAACAAAGCAGATTGTATGAATTAACTATCCGCTTTTACATATTTTGTTTTCATGTACAAAATTCTTCTTAAAAATCTCTCATAATTAATGTTTCAGCTTCAACAATAAACAAGTGCTACGGTTTTTGTTTCCTGAGAAATTAATTCTACTTTGGTTAAAATACCGTCCGTCACACCATATTGTCAATTAAATTGAGGACTTAAAGGAATATAATTTATATTAAGCAAAATAACCCAGTAACTCCTGCTGGTTAAACAGTTGCTTTGGTTGTGAGAAGTCTAGGAGTTTTGAGGTTTTCAATGACATTTCAGTATTAAGCTTCTAAATTTAAACTTACAACATATAATACATATAAACCTAAGTGCAAAAAATACTCGTTTTAAATGTTTTCTTTTAATAAAAATACAAATGCTAATTTCGTGTGATGTTTCTTACTGAATTTGTATTAGCTATTGAAAAAAATTTCAGTTAATTACAATTCTTAATTTAATATTGTTCGTTTTTAATTTAATACACGATTGAATAAAAGTCATTAAATCTTTTTTGGCTGGAATAATAGAGTCATGTACAAAAGATGATGCCCTTAATTTTTAAGTTACTCTTTAAATTGTTGCACATAAATTGATATAGAAATGTCATTATAAATAAAAATTTAAATTAGAAAATATATATTTTAAATAGTAATAAAACTTAAATAGTAAAAAGGTACCGTAGTTCTTTTTTAAAAAGTTCGCAAACTTTATTTTGTTCAAAAATATGGACCACTTGATAAACCAAGTTACAAACCAAATCTAAATGGAGAATGTATGAAATAAATTTTTATTAAATATTATTTCAGTTCGATTTGAGAATAGGGAAGAGGATTTAGAGCTATAAACAGTTGTCGCATGACTATACAACAAGATATATAAATCATTAATTGTAAATTAAACTTTTATTGAGGTTTTGTAATGCTTCCGGGACTTTGGATGTTTCGGGCAATAGGACTGCCCAGACACATTGAGTTGTCTGCTTCTAGACACGTTAGTAAAAACTTGACTTCTGAAAACATTTAGAACCTACTGAATAGGAGATTCCGGGTTTGTGTATTGTATGTTCTGACTCCAGATTTATAACCTTTATATTTAAAAAGATTTTACTAATTCCCTTAAAAATTAAGAATAATAAACACATTAAATTTCATTCATAGGTTATATTGTCCCCTAGACGCTCAATATTTCTACTCTAATGGCCTCAAAAGTTGCGAAAAATTATCGTACGAAATGCATTGCAGCAATCACATGTTATAAATTATAAGTGTATGTTGAAATAAGATGTTATATTTAATTATTAAAAATATGCTAACACAATCATGTTTCTAATAAATATGAAAACTATTTATTTTTTTACATTTTGGTATTAAAAGCATTAAGTGAGATTAAAAGTAACTAACCTTCTTATTTTAAATATTTGTTTAATCGATTATGAACACTGATGCTGGCCAGAAAATGAAATTGGAATCACAAATATACTGTTTACTGTAAAATAAACTGTATGAAATATTAAGATTGCAGTTCTTGGTGAGAAGTTTAAGGCAGATAAAGTTTGCTATCAATATAAATAATAAAACATATGTAAGTGGTTTTATTTTCACGCAAGAAAGATTCCTGTGTATGTGTATTTTCTCTTGTTAGGGACAACAAATATCTACAACTGGAAGTTAATTATGACCAAAAGCAGATGCTTTTGGCGGAGTAGGTTTCTCAGACCTGCTTATGTATACGTTTTCTTTATTGGGGCAACAAGAAAAAACCTCAAAAATATAAGTAATTAGAACCAGAATTGCAAGTGCATGTAAACATCCTAAATAATATCAATATGCAATTTCGCTTAATCATAAGTACTGAAATAATACTTACTTGTTGCCTACGTCCGTTCAAAATAACGTAGAGCTCAGTAAGTTATACATTATAAGTATAATGAAAATTGAAGTACTTTGACTTTAGGATTTCTCTACATTGGCCTAAAATAGTTCAATTGTCACTGAAATCGATGGAGCTATTCAATCAAATATTATGAATTAAAGGAGGAAAATTCGAGAAAAATATCAGGTAATTATAAAAACTTATTCACTCTCACTTCAGACCAACATGTCTGATGATATAATGAGGAAAATCTGGACCAAACTTCATCGTTGAAGGACATCAAGAAATTAGAAAGACTGAAATATATTTATGTCGACTTATTATTTTTTAACCCTAACAAATAATAGGGTAATAATAGGGGGGGTAGGGTAGGGGAAGTTGAAGATTATTTCGAAAATGTTCATAATAATTTAATGTCAGTTGAATAAAGTTATTCTTAGAACCACATCCTGCTTTAAAATCAATCAATATTGTTTATGAGGAAACAGTACACATTTGACGTTAAACATCCAATTGCCTCGTTTATTCATAGAACTTGATTTGCGGCAACGAAATTAGTTTCACGAGATTGTAAATATGAGAGCGTAATGAAAACCACTCAACTGAACATTTCAGCATATCACCAGTACAATCAATAATGTTTATGAGGAAACAGTACACATTTGACGTTAACATCCAATTGCCTCGTTTATTCATAGAACTTGATTTGCGGCAACGAAATTAGTTTCACGAGATTGTAAATATGACAGCGTAACGAAAACCACTCAACTGAACATTTCAGCATATCACCAGTACAATCAATAATGTTTATGAGGAAACAGTACACATTTGACGTTAACATCCAATTGCCTCGTTTATTCATAGAACTTGATTTGCGGCAACGAAATTAGTTTCACGAGATTGTAAATATGAGAGCGTAATGAAAACCACTCAACTGAACATTTCAGCATATCACCAGTACAATCAATGGCTGTTTATCTTACTGCAGGGATTACAAGCTGAAATAATCCACCAAACTAACCATAGGCTTTTAAAACGGTTCTTTTAGACACAAAAATATATTGTAACCTAGACGGGTAAACAATGAACATTTGAATAACCTTTTGAAAAAATATATCCATGGTTCCAGGAATAATGTCATAAAAAACAACTGGGGTGGCGTAGAATACATTTCAAGCTCAGTTTTAAACTTCAATCATTTCTGAGATAAATAGTGATATTGGAGTGATTTAAGCCCCGTAATCTTAAGAAGAGCAGGTAGTATGAGTACTTATTCAAATTTTCCAGAAATTTTGTTAGATAATATGTTAGATATTATTAATAGATGATTAAAAATTTAATATCATCATAGAGAACAAGTCTTAAGAAGTATTGAGTAATCAATAATTGTGGAACTACTGAAATGCCAAGGAATATCTAGAATAAAGGTTTGATTATGTGAACATTTAAAGAAAGGTACAAGCGAAAATTTGATCTATCGCTAGTGTGTAATAAGATGTCAACTAATTAGGAACGGTCAGAACAGTAAAAAAAAAAAAAAAATAAAAAGAAAATTTCCCATAAATCAAACCTTTAATTGAATTAAATTAAACGTAGTTTCATCATGTTGTGTGCAGGACGTGTCAAAATATAGACACCTGATTCAATCGCAACATATCAAATGTAATGTAAAACTTAGAGAATTCGCTCAATTTTAAAATGTACATAAGAATATTAATTTTTCTAAGGTATTCAACCATATTACATTGGAAAAATAAAGCACATTTTATAATTTTCCTAACATATATTATTGACACCATAACAATTTTGATGTGTAATGAATCTTATTTAAATTACGAAAATTCATTGCAGATTTATATAAAAACTGTTGATGTCAAGGAGATGCCCCCAATGTTTCAATACATCTTCGAACATTTTAAAATACTAACATATAATCTACACGTAATTTTCGTTAACACAATATATATATATATTTCAAACCCCACTTTCAATTCGTATGCCTGATCTTCTTAGCTAGAGTCCATTAAATAGTTATTCTATGTTATATAAATAAAGAATTAACATGTGTATTTAGGTTGAAATACGTGGATTTACTTCACAAACTTTTTAAGTTTTTTCAGTATACTCATAATATATTAGGTTCTCTAAATAACTCAATACTGAGTACAGAGGCGAGTTACAATACTATGTAAACCCGTGATACAATAGATTGCGTATTGTATTTACTGAAAAATGTTTATTGCATTTCGAAATGTATTATTTTTTTATTATAAACAATAACAATATAAAACATAATATACAGAAATAATATAAAACATTTTGCAAAATTAGCTAAGACCACAATTTTTACAAGGGAGAAAAGTCCGATTCGTTCCCCAACTCTAATCAAAATGAATGTATGTTAATCTCCTTCCAATGTTGATACTTTTACTCATAGATAAAACTGTTAGTGGCCTCAGATCAGTCAATTTGTTTGTGAAAAGGAAGGAATTGGTATTATTATCACAGGTATAATTCTAATTTCAAAACGACAAGCGTGTTCTAAGAATATTGTATTAGATGTGGATAAACTCAATAACCAATGACACTATATTTCCTTTAACAACTCTACGTATTGCACTATAATAACTGGAAAATTATCCATGCATTAGCGGAGAGGTAATAACCTGCCAATTATACAAGCATCTGCTTTCATACATTATGTAAAAGGTAATTTGCTGACTGTGAATAATCAGATTATGATAATTGTTTTACTACTTGTTTAAAAACGTACTGTGTTTAGTAAATATTTCGTAGGATGAAATATGTATTACTATACGATCTGAAAGGCCCTTCTGTAATGTATAGTTCTTACATAATAATTTCACATATATTAGGTCTAAGTCAATCAGTCAAAACCATTAAAAAGTTCACGATGTTGGCAATTCACATCATTATTAGCCTATCTAATAGTACCTAATATGTTATATGTTCCAAATCCATATATTTGTTAATATACTACGTAATTATAAACAAAAATTTTACTTAAAGTTTCTTATACATTTCTATGGCGGTCGCAGGTTTTAAGATGGCGGTCATCCTCGGTTTGGAATAGGAAAAGTTACGTTGGTTGTAAAGGTCAGCGTTAAAAAAGTGTTTTGAATTTTCCAGAATGATAAAAATAATGTGTAATCCACTGAGGTTTTTGATGACCGCTTCTAGTTTCATATAGTGGGCGTACAAGGTATTAATAAATATACCATTAACGAAAATAATTGTGAATACATTAAAAACAATGATTAATGAAAAACTTCTTAATATATGCAGGGTAAACTTCGTAAATACGCAAAAGTTTTATAGGTTTCGATTATTGTTACTGTTTAGATGAGTTAATTAGTCAGTCTTAAACACCAAACCATTTTAAAATGTTGGTCATTAGAATTTGGGTTACATTTTTAGTCAAATCAATATTTACACTTTTCGTGAAATTGTCAAGTAACCGCAACTAATATTTATTTATAAATACATTTTTTTAATTTTAAGGTTTGAAGATGGTTACTATTTAAAATTATAGGAACATACAATTGAACCATAAATGTGTTCGGATTAATTGTTACTGATTAAAATCCATACTTGTATAAACAAACTTACAAGTTTTTAAAATTTTTGTCTAGTAAGGTTTTAAGACTATAGACTTTCTAAATGTTTGAAAGCATTGAGGTTAAAATAAAATTCAAACATTAGGGTTATTGTCTAATCAGTGTTGTCCGAATCAGAAATCTAAACTATTAATGCAAATTTAGTCATTGGGAGATGAGGGCTACATGTGACATCTACGTTTTGTTCCGACTGAGCAGGAAGAGATATTTGTTTCTCTACCCGTCCACATGTCAATGGAATCATTTGATACATAATCAAATTTCAACAGCGTATGTTGACCTTTTTTTGAAAAATACTGGTAGATTATTTCAAGATAAAACAATCTTCAAGGCCTGATAATGAGGGAACTTTTATACGGTTTTTAAAAAGACGCTTGGCCTATATCTATATTATTGTCACATCTAATAACATAAAATATAATAAAGGGCATTATATGAATTCGAAGAATGTAATATAATTAGTAGTCAAATCTTGTTTTCAAATCTTGATACTCTGCTATTAGGGCACAGTTCCTGAATACATGTGTAGTAGATAAAAACTACCATATGTAAAGCAGTACGTTTGCTGGTCTGATACAGATGCCGTATAATATGTATTCATATGTATAGGTTACTTAGAGAACAATTTCCATAATTTTCGGCAAGCGCTTTCAAATATAGAATTACTTCTTTGGAATATGGTAATTATCGAGTGGGAGATAAAAGTATGGGTGGGTAAATTAACTTCCCCGGATATTCAAATTTAAGTAAATTAACCCTTTGCACAGCTGTAAATTTTATTCCTTTAGTTTAAACTTCAAATTAACAACTACTAATATCTTGTATCAAAAAGCCTTGGATTTTAAGAATTATTTAACCCTTATATCTTGTGGATAAGACTCCAAATAAATGAAAAAGTGAATCAAGGTCAGCTTTCCACATTTTAATGTTTATAATTTTTTTTGCGATTTCTTTTTTTGGTATGCGAACTAGTGACGTTCATTAGATATCGATTAAATAAAAAGATATAAATTGGTTTTGTATACATATAATACATTTAGTTGGTTCATCTTAAACTGTCATCAATCAACTGTTTTATAAATTAAAGCAATATTTAGGTTACATTTAAAAACGTTTGATTTTAATATTACAAAATATTCTATGATTAAACTATTTGTATTCTCTGTATTTATGATTCCGTTTTATTTAGTAGCACCAAAAGTCGGAAGATAATAAGTAGTAATAACTCATTAAAGTGAACTGTAATTAAATAAACTCTAATCTTCATTTTGTAAGACATAAATATAAAATATTTTAGAATTTTTTTAATTCTTATCTTTAATATTATTTCCACAAATGCAACTGCTATTTCAGAACAGAAGTCACTGCAGTATCCAACACTGGGAGTTTATCAGCTGGCAGTTTGACAATAAAGGGCAGACACAAACTTCTGACGAGTTGGAATGTGTTCATTTGAAATATGTCCGTTTCATGTTTGTGCACAGCATCATCAGAAACTCAAATTGCAAACTCTGGAAGTTTGCCTCTTGACAGTGGCTGCGTTATTACAGTGTATCCGTTTGTAGATATATTATAAATTAAACCCTATAAATGTGTAATATAATTTATTATTATCACAGCGATGTAGTTTAACTCTTGTCAGAGTATAACTAATAGTTTAGTAACAAATTTACGTAGAAGGTTTATCTGTTTCTTAAATTATTGATTATGCGTTGAATAAATTATAAACACGTAATTAACATTCAGAGCAACTAAACGGTTTTCAGGAATAACATATATACTAACGATGATACTAACTCTTTTCTAGGAGAATAACTCCTAGTTAGGAAAATAGATTACTTTTAACCTATGCAATGAATAAAATGAACCGGTATGATTGTATGGATACAGTTGCAAGAAACTTAATATCAAAACCTAATGAACGGTAGTCATATAGAACCATGATGTTTGAGTTTCTATACACATATAGTGTATGTTACTTGTATTTGCATTGAAAACAATTCCTAAATAAACATGTTTTGTTCTGTATTAATATAGTTCTAGATAAAACTACAAATATTTAATGTAATTCATAACTTTTCTATATACACGTTAATTTGGAAAACATTCATTGTAACCTAAAATGGATAAGCAGATTCCTTACAATCTTATCTAGTTGTTAAATAGTAATAGTAATAGTTAAAATACTATTATTATTATTGTACAGGTATTTACAATATAAATTGTACACGAATAAATTACACGTCCATGCTCGATGCACCTTAATAATTACACTTAAATAAAGCTTTGCATTTCAGATACAGTGTTAAATATTTGTAATACTCTCATATATTGTTAAAGTAAACGGTGTAAATATATCACCAAGTGCAGGTAAACACATTTTCACACTGCAGATGCTCTGTAAGTTATGGTTCTGTTAGGATTATTTCTGGTCTCAAATTAAATATTTGACGAACATTTATTTTTATATAATGAACAGGAAACTGGTTAAGCTATTCACATATTGGACTAGCTTTACAAATATATCACTACAATACGCCTCTTATTTTATAGACAGATCTGACATATTTTATAAAACAAAAATCACGTTTCGATTAGGCAAAATGATTTAGTTTTTTCCGTGTTGTAAAATTATTCGGAGGAAAAGCAAAAAGTGAGTGTTGCAAAGGAACAACAAGTATCCGATGATAAATAACACTCAACCTTTTCACTGTTAGATAGGAATATCTGGAAACATCTGAACAGTCGTAAAACGAAATCCATAAAATGTTATGTTACAGAAGTGTGAATACAAATTCTGACACGTAATATGTTTGCCTTTGCAAGGAGAGAAGCACGTAACAACGTTACATTTGAACACACAAACAGAACGTTTACTGTATTTTTCATGTAGGAGCCGTAATACTATAACACACATAATTGCTGTATAAGCTTGGTATCATTTATAAGAGTTACAACAGTTTTTGGTGTAATAAACCGGTGAAATATTTTATTCATTTGTTGAAAAGCCTTAATTTATATATTTTATAATTACTTCACTAAATAAGTCATATTTACAATTCGTATTCAACTGGAAGGAAAAACTTATCTATTTTGACAACTAACTATCTTGCGTGTTTTCCATATGAAAATGTACATATTTAGTTATCGCGTGAACATTTTTTTTTTAAAGGAGAGACCGATCCCTTTTAAGCCTTATTCTGTCCGTCCTCATGGGGCAATGGCCTGCGCGAGGATTTTATAAAACAGAATAAGGGGGAGAGTCGATACAGTACAAAGTCAATGGTACTGATAAAAAGCGCAACGGTCACAGGCAGGAGTTAAAACCTGCGCTATCTCTAACTCCGACGCAAAGTCCAACGTCTTAGACCACTCGGCCATCAGCACTCCGAAAATAAATTATATGTTTATTATTTATCCATTAGTATGTAGCTCTTGGATAGAAAGCGATCTTTTCTACCTTTTACTGAAAAACTGAGTAAACAAGAATATAAATAATGGTAATTTTGAAGTACGACAACAGGAGGTTAACAAATGTTAACCATAAATATAGAGCAAGCAATTCCAATATCAAGAAAAGGATAAAGTAAGGTAGTGTAAAGGATATTGCATATATATGAAAACTGATGGTGAGATTATGATGGTGGGATTGTATGGTTGAGGAAAAGAAAACATATGAAACATTTTACAGATATTTAAATATATTAAATACGGAACGGTAATAAAAAGTGATTCATAGTTTCCTATAGGCCTATGACGATTATGCATCCCTACCAATTTCGAAAAGGAAAAAATAATCTTCACTTCACAGGTGGAAGAGACACTAAAGGGAGCGTTTGCAAAGCGGAGGAAGGTAATAAAGATAAGTGTGAGTAAATGCATAGGTAACATTGGAGAGTGAGGAAATGGATGTACAGATTTAAAAGCAGAACATATAAAAATTCACAAATAAAAATGAGGAAAACCTATGCCTTAGAATTTTAAAAGGTAATATGTATTTGTAAGGTAATCGCAAAAGCTAATTGCATTAGTCTGTGGAGAGATGGAGTAATGAAATGGTTTTTAAAAGAAAGAACAATATGTCTATAGGTGAATTAATAAAGAGACGGGTTGTGAGAACATAGGTTGAGAAACGAGTGCGTCCATAAGCATAATACTAATAATTGTGACCTAGGACTATAGTACAATATCGTCACCCATGGAACAGACAGGTGTTATTGCACCTGTTACCTACTGCATAAAATAGAGAAGGACAAAATATAAGGAAAAAGAATTAGTAGACAATACCCAACAGGGAGAATAGCAATAAGAAGAAAACATAATGTATGGATATTTGCATGCTAAGTTAGTACAAAAGGATGGCATAGTTCAACTAAAATCCTAAAATGAATTAGAATCAAATGATGAATTTGCCATATAATGTTACTTGTTAGTGAACACTAGAATGTAAGAATAAACTGATAACAAGTGGAAATTTTAACTGGTGAAACAAAATTTGCGGACAATAAATCGATATACTACAAGTTTTATAAAAGAGAGAATAATTCTCCTTCGGATTTTATAAGTCTTTTCCTCTAAGTATTTATAATGTAACTTCAGAATAAGACCTGACGATTTCATTTAGAGTGTGACAAAATCGTGTGGAAGTTTTGAGCAAAATATATATTAATTATCAAATTGGAATTAAACTCCTTTGAGTAGATAAGCTGAGACGCTGTCCACCTTGCTATCGGACATTATAAGAAGAAAGAAGTGGGCTTAAAGAAATTATTGTAGGAAGAGTTAAGAAATAAATTGTGATCCCATAAAAAAACGAAGCGAGAACAATTCGGGGATATGTGGTAGGACAGAAAAACGTAATAAGTGACTGCAAGAAAAAATAAAAATCCATATGAAGCCAAATAGGAAAACATGTAGAACACCGTTGATGAAGAGGGGTTTAAGAGAAAATTCACACAAGAATGATCCCCGAGTGTTAGAATTCAGGATGAGATAAACGATATTTTTTAGGTAGATGGTTAGGTTACTGGAAGAAGGAAATTGGACAAAAACGTAAGAAAACTCATCAGTAATCAATCTCTCTCTCTCTCTCTCTCTCTCTCTCTCTCTCTCTCTCTCTGGCCTGACAAATTAGTCACACACTTGTGTCAGGGGTGGAGGTGGGAACGAGGGGCTTTGGCCCAAGCACGTCTTTCTCTCTCTCTCTCTCTCTCTCTCTCTCTCTCTCTCTCTCTCTCTCTCTCTCTCTCTCTCTCTCTCTCCTCATTCTCTTAGGTAAGATAAATTTACAAACGTATAATAATAATATCTGATAGGCCTTACCTCCCATAAGTGTTGTTGAAAATACGAAAGGTGTTCAGTAAGACTGACAGTAGCGTACATTTAAACAAAGTACAATAATTCGTTTTTTTAAAGTTGGTATAAGACATTGAATTATTAGCAACAACCAAATCAGCTGTTAATGTTATAGCATATGTATTGCTGTCATGGAAACCGATTAATAAACAGTTGCAAACTTTTTCCTCTTTGGCTGATTTTCGTGAGTAAAGATGTGCGGTAAGGTTTTGTGTCAAACTGGGGAAAAGTGCTACAGATACTTACAGCGACTTTAAAGCTTTAGGTACCGATGCAGTGAGTTAAAGAACTTGTTTTAGGTGGCATAAAGACTTTATAAATGGACGGGAATCATATGAGTTGAAAGGCGCCTCTGTTTCTGGCCTTACCGAAGAAACAATTAAAACTGAGGGTGTTATGATTCACACTAACCCACATTTGACTATTAGGCAGCTTGCTGTAATGCTATATATATGGTGATGCACGGTGGAAAAATATTATTACTGCTGATGAAAGTTGGATTTACTGTTATTATCCTGCAACAAAACAACAGAGTACATAGTGGGTGGAAAAAGGTGGACCGACGCGCCAAAAACCTCGTTCTCAAAGGTCTGCTGCAAAGGCAATGGTGATTACGTTCATCGATTTCGTGATATGGTGTAAACCCGTACTGTACCAAAAGGGTCAGACTATTAATGGGGAGTACTACATTTTAGTATTAATGCAACTAATCAAAGATCACATTACAAAAAAGCGGCCAGATCTTGTCGGACGCTGAAAATTGCATCAAGTCAACGCTCGCCAATACTGTGCTTCAGTTTCTAGCCAAAATAGGAAACTGTACCACATCCACCCTACAGCCCTGAATTGGCTCAAAATGACATTTGTTTGTATCCTCAGGTCAAAAAGGAGCTCAAAGGCCGGCGTTTTCCAACTGCTAGTTGCCGCTATTAAGACCCTAGAGACGATTCTGAAGGTTCTGTCTATGGAGCGGTTTGAAAACGCCTTCACGGAGTGGCAGAGGCAGTGGAACAAATGTGTGGCTTTAAATGATTACCAATTAGAAGGATATAAAAGTGTTAAAGTCTTAACTTTTATTTTCAAAGTATTAAAAGGGTTCTGTCAGTCTTTATTGAACACCCCTAGTAGTATTAATGAAAACATCATTTCATAAAACTAGATCTTTCAGTAAAAATATTTAATATGTTAATATTTTTAAAATTATTTCGCATTTAAGAGGATATCTCTTAAATCTAGGCGCATCAAACGAAAGTTATAACATTTGAAATGCAATATACGTTTCCGTAGATATTTATGGAATCCACAGAATGTTTCAGAGGGTATTGTGGACTGCGAAAAATGTGAAATTTATATTATTTGCTTCCTTTGATCTCAGAACACAAACACCCGGAACTCAATTGACCTCAGAGCTTTGTGATATGAGTTGAATTTCGCTTCTATTGATTTGCTTCTGTAAAACGTCACGGAAAAATTAAATGTTTCCCGTTAAATAATGCACTAAATAATTTCCCAGTCTAACACTGAATTAGTAACTTATTTTTCACTAAAACTCGCAAAGTGACGTAATATAGTCAACACGACAAATTTATAGTTCAACGTTTAGTCGAAGGAGTAGTTTATCTATGGCTAAGTAGTATTATATATATATATATATATATATATATATATATATATATCCAATATATATTATATATACATGAAAATAATTAAGTATTATAAACAAAAAACTACGTTTCTCAACTAACTTCAAAGTCTTGTTAGTTCACACGGGGTTAAAAATTACTTCCCCAATTTATATTTTATTTAATATTTCTTGACTGAAAGTTGGTTCTCCCTCAGCATGGTAAAATTATCTTACAACTTTAATTTTTAAACAATTATTTAGCTGTATGGAATGGAAAACTTAAGTGTTATGTCCGCTTAAAGCTAAGAACATAGATATCATATATTACGAAACTTGTTAGCAAAACTTATTAATAAACCATTTTAGAGACTATTTTTAGTCATGCAGTCTCTAAAATGGTAATATATCAAATAGATTTGGTCATGTATTTTCTGTTATTCTATATTTACAGCTGTATAATATGATTATACGTAAAAAATCTTTAAACAATGTATACCATTAAACGGGCATTACTTAAAATATCACTAAAATAGATTTAACAGAGTTTATAATGAAATAGTTATTCTAGTTCATTCAGAATAAAATATGTTCACCTTGTCCAATTGAAATATTAAGTTTATTTATTTGAGTAATGGGGGTTAACAACTACTTTTTCAATTTAATATAACTTTTACATGAGCTCATTTAAAAAGGAGTTAGACTTTTATTAAGTTTAAAAGTCCAGCAATACGGTGTAAAAGCTGGCCAATGAATTTAACAAAGACATGTTTAAGATAACATTTTTTACTAATTTTGAATAGGTTACAGCGTTTTTTCGTAAGTCATTATTGTTGAAAAAACTGAAGCAAAACTTTTTATGTGATCATTATTTTTAAGAAACGATTGAAACCTAAAATGATTTACTCAAATATGATTAAACTGTGTTAGAATAATTTATTTGTATGTACAATAAACTATGAAGTTATAATTCAAAATAAAAATATTAATTTGCGCTTTAAATTACCAATTCTTATAAGATATCAAATTGCTATAAATAATATTAATTCAACCTCATGTAATACATTTGTCATACATTTAGTGTACATGAAACAGTACTTAATGCTTTTCATGAAACATACCTGTATGACCAATCAGCCCAGTCTGGAAAGCCGTATTGTGTGAAACCACTTTCTCGGGGGCATTGAAGGTGTTCTAGCGGCCAATCACCACTGGAGGACTGCCAATACAATATAGATACTTGGACTCGCCACCCAATTTAGTTCTTCTCTTTCAATTTGGTGCTTTTCATTGCTACTGAAATATTCTCTCTCTACGTCAATGGAATTAATTTTACAATTTAAGTAAAAATAACTTTAGCTATTTATATTTTATTTAAAGACGGACAGAAAAACGTAATAAGTGACTGCAAGAAAAAATAAAAAATCCATATGAAGCCAAATAGGAAAACATGTAGAAACACCGTTGATGAAGAGGGGTTAAGAGAAAATTCACACAAGAATGATCCCCGAGTGTTAGAATTCAGGATGAGATAAACGATATTTTTTAGGTAGGTGGTTACTGGAAGAAGGAAATTGGACAAAAACGTAAGAAAACTCACCAGTAATCAATCTCTCTCTCTCTCTCTCTCTCTGGCCTGACAAATTAGTCACACACTTGTGTCAGGGGTGTAGGTGGGAACGAGGGGCTTTGGCCCAAGCACGTCTCTCTCTCTCTCTCTCTCTCTCTCTCTCTCTCTCCTCATTCTCTTAGGTAAGATAAATTTACAAACGTATAATAATAATATCTGATAGGCCTTACCTCCCATAAGTGTTGTTGAAAATACGAAAGGTGTTCAGTAAGACTGACAGTAGCGTACATGTAAACAAAGTACAATAATTCGTTTTTTTTAAAGTTGGTATAAGACATTGAATTATTAGCAACAACCAAATCAGCTGTTAATGTTATAGCATATGTATTGCTGTCATGGAAACCGATTAATAAACAGTTGCAAACTTTTTCCTCTTTGGCTGATTTTCGTGAGTAAAGATGTGCGGTAAGGTTTTGTGTCAAACTGGGGAAAAGTGCTACAGATACTTACAGCGACTTTAAAGCTTTAGGTACCGATGCAGTGAGTTAAAGAACTTGTTTTAGGTGGCATAAAGACTTTATAAATGGACGGGAATCATATGAGTTGAAAGGCGCCTCTGTTTCTGGCCTTACCGAAGAAACAATTAAAACTGAGGGTGTTATGATTCACACTAACCCACATTTGACTATTAGGCAGCTTGCTGTAATACTATATATATGGTGATGCACGGTGGAAAAAATATTTATTACTGCTGATGAAAGTTGGATTTACTGTTATTATCCTGCAACAAAACAACAGAGTACATAGTGGGTGGAAAAAGGTGGACCGACGTCAAAAACCTCGTTCTCAAAGGTCTGCTGCAAAGGCAATGGTGATTACGTTCATCGATTTCGTGATATGGTGTAAACCCGTACTGTACCAAAAGGGTCAGACTATTAATGGGGAGTACTACATTTTAGTATTAATGCAACTAATCAAAGATCACATTACAAAAAAGCGGCCAGATCTTGTCGGACGCTGAAAATTGCATCAAGTCAACGCTTGATGCCAAATATTAACAATTGCCAAATACCTGTCAAACGAATTTTATTTACATTAAATTGTATAAATGGCAATAGCCTTATTTAATTTCAATAAACACTGAATCGCAAAAAGTACTTGCTCCACCGGGAGTCGAACCCGGATCTCTCACTTGCCGGGTGAATGTGCTACCATTACACCACAGAGCGCTTACTTTTTCCGATTCAATTATTTTGTATTTGGCCGTATCTGTCACATATGCGTTAAAAAAACCGATGTTTTTTAGTTTTATTCATTGTGTTATAAATTTATGACATACATTTGCTAATTAAAAAAAATCAGTGAAAACACATTGGTTAGTAGAGTGAAACGCCGCGAACCGCATCAGAATACGACGATCCAGTCATAAATGGCAGCGCATAATGCACTTCACAATGTGTACCTAAAACAACCCGCCATTTCTGATTGGATAAACCTTTTGAGATGCGGTTTGCGGCATTCAACTCGCGGGTATTACTCGACCCATGCTTCAATTTAAGATTTCCATGTTTTCCTCTCTGTGGGCCGTCCCCCCATGGTTGGCATGTCATGGTAATAGCAAGGAAAAATAGTTTTACATAGCCATATGACACTGTGCAAAGGTTTTATATATGTTATCTCCTATGGTTTTTTAAATATTAAGCCGTACCCATTACTTTTCAAACAAACACCCTGTATATATATATTCCATATTCGGAAATTAGACAGCATGCCTTTACACACATACTTAAATGATTCACGTTTTAATTTATGATGTACACAGAGTATTGCTCTACATTATATAATTCATATTAGGTTTCATAGGACACATTCATACATATAAGAAAACAAAAACTCTTGTTATTGTTTCTAGCACAGACTGTTTATATTGTAATAATATATAGTAATAACAGTTGGCCGTAACATCGTACGTAATTTCATGTTGAACAATATGGAAAACATAGGCATATTTACGGTGATTGCAATTAATTCCAGTCTTGGTATTTTGTGTTATAGTTAGTTTTGCCTTTTTCACTCCCAAAGAAAATTTATATACACACTCAGGTCTAAGAAGCTTAGTTCGGTAACTGTAATTTACTTTCATCGTAATATATTTATGATGCAACAATTAAGTTTGCTTTCTTGCCCCTGATCAAGAAGATAATTACATAAGCAAATCTGATAAACTTACATGTGTCAAAACAAAAGTAAGATTAGCTTTGTAACATTTCCATTATGTCATTAAATTGATAATATAAGTTAGATATTAACTTTGCCTATGATAAATGCACTATAATACTGAAAAAACTCGTCATACCTAATATTAACTAAAATAAATAGTTAAAAGTATACTTACACTAACACTTTTTGTTTTATTAACTGGATATTTTCGTACTCTGTAGTCAGAAGAAACTCGAGACAAAATTAAATTAAACGTTTTATTACTACCAAGCTAAACCTTTGCTTTTAAGGATATGAATGTAAACAAACTGACAATAATACATAAACCCAAAGAACATATAGTTTTTCTACCATAAAACAATTTTTTATATAGAGATAGTAAAACATTAGTGTTATTGATTTATACTATCGTAGTATTTCCGTTTATAAGTCCAAACCTGAATTGTTATAATACTTAGTACCAAGATTAAAGAATCAGATTATCAGCACATTGCAAAGTTTTCTAACTAATTGAGTGTGTAAAAATAATTTAGTTTTTCATATTATAATACTTTTATATCGTATTCAAAGGTACGTTTAGGGTATATAATATATGCTAAAGAAAATCAAAACTTTAAATTTATTTAAATTTAAAAAATTAATTTAAAATTTAGGCTTACAAATGCCACTCTTTATAAAATTATCACAATAGTTACCTACACGTACATTAGAACTAAAACAAATAATCAGATATATTTTTAATAAACGATTTACAATGAACAGCAGGATTCTAAATTTAATCGGAAATTCCATGTGTTTGACACCATCCAGTGACACAGAAAATAAGTAATACTTATCTAGCCCTGGTAAGGACCGTCCTCGTTTCCTGATTAGGCTAGAGAATCTGAGTATGACATAAAATATAAAAATCCAGGTAAATTTTCTATGACTCAAATCCTTATTCACACGTTAACCGATTCTTGTGTGGTCACCTTACTCCTAGAACTAAGACATTTTAGGAATTTCTGTAAAACTCGAAACTGATAGGTAAATGTTGAATGATTTATAAAAGAGTAGTCTAAAAATCGTCCAGCCAACGTTATATCGTTCTGCAGGACAACACATAGAATTACAAATAATTAAAATAAGTCTTCAAAAATTTCCTTGGTAGACATTTTTTCTTTTTTCTTTACGTAATGTTATTTGAGTAATACCTGAACACGTCTAACATTGTATTCTAAGTTTATTTGAAAAAGGATTCTAAATTACTATTTTAGTGATATTATTCAGATAAGGTTAAATATAGTTGCGTTGTATCGAAATAGGATTTTGAAATTATCACAATTTCAAGTAAAGCGAAAATATTAACAAATAAGATATTGATCTCATTAGTCTCGATGCATAATATTCTGATTCAGTAATGGCCACACCCACAGTAGCTCGTACATCCTCCGTTGTAAGTCTAAGTACTGTTTGGTGTCAAGTTCGCTGGTTATTTACTGCTACATGTTAAGCTCTCTCTGTTACTACTGCTACTTACAATTCTCTCTCCATTTCTCTTGTTCTTTAGAAATTCAGGCGACGAGATGCTTTGCTGCTATGTATTCTTTCTAGTTAGAAATCCTGTAAAGTAAAAGATTTTTAAAAACAATATTTTATGAGACAAAATAAATGTATGTCAAGTAAGTATAACTTTTTGTCAGTAACGTGTTTTCTGCAATATTTCAGAAATGTTCTTATCAGTTAATAAGTAGGTAATAATCTTTAGCATTAATATTTAGATTTCAAAAATGAATCAAACTCGTACATTTTTACAAAAGTGTGAATTAATATAATTCTTTTATAATATAAGTAATATCAAAAAATAAAGTCTTCACTTCGAAAAGTAAAAAAAACGTAAATTAAAATTCAGTTTTCATTTGTTGTTGTTACACGTACAATTACATATTAAAAACATTTTCAGATAATTCCTGTAGACTTCTTGAATAAATAAATTATTTAATTCGATTATGATAAAGAATAGCAATAAATGTATAATTTTGGTATAATTTTTACTCTAATGAGATATATTTGTAAAAACAAAGATAAAATAATCATAAAACGGTTTTGTTTGCAGAAATATCGCAATAGGTAATGCTATAAAGTATGTGATTTCAGGCTGTTACTTAAATTATAAGACTTTCAGGCTCATGCTACTCATTAAGTAATCCATTAAGTGTTAATGCACTTTGGCCTTTCAGTATAACATGATGTACTGTCTATTTTTGAAATCGCACTTAGACCAGAAAACTGTTATTGATAATTTAATTTAAATCAGTCTCTGTGTTTAATATTGTAGAATAGTGGGAATCCTATATGGTTACACATATAAAATAAAGCTGATTTAAGTAGACTTTATTGAGTGCGTAGTGGCTGTTATGTTACTTTACCAGTATAGAGTGCAGGATTTGACAGTAAATGGTACAGGAAATGTCCAAGAGACTTACAACTGATTTATAAAGTTTCAGCAAGGTGCAAAGTTGGCTTTTCATTTCCTTAAGACCAAAAAATGCCTTTTTTCTAAATTGTGTGTGGATTTAAATTTTACGGACAATACACTAACAAAATTTAATGATACCGCTTGTCATAACTTATATTTATATTACTACTGATCAGCAAAAATTATATATAAAGTTTATAGCTAATTACAATCCATTAATTAAATATTATTACTGTAACGCGTGTGCGTTTGTGTGTGATTTTTTTATATTTGTTACATGGTTAGTTCGATGTCTATGCCGAATTATTAAGTCAGATACTATGATTTAACGAAAGCTATTTACTGAAGGTTGTAGCGTGAAAATGTCGGGGCTATAACACAAACTGGGTTGGTAATGTAAGCCTATAGTAAATTTATGACCTGTTCAAGTGCTTTGTATGTAAGTCACTTTGATAACTATGTATTTGTGGAACAGTTGGTTTTAGGGAAATATCAAGTTTTTGTTGATATTTCAATTTTAAATACGTGTTTAATACATACTGACTTTTGTAATAGTAAAGTTTTAAAATACACTTAATTTCTATTTAAAGTACACTATCCATGTCTATAGCATATCGTCTTGGAAATCCAAGGAAAATGAAAGCTGAGTCATTAGTAGTTTAATGTGAGGTTTTATCTAAAAAAATTTAGCTAATTCAAGTAATATTTTATAATTATATATATATATATATATATATATATATATATATATATATATATATATATATAAGTTTACCTGTATTAATTAGTCCCGGAGAGTGCATAGTTTAAAAATTATTTTATAGGCAATAAAATATTCTATGTAATTACCAGGTAATTTATGTATTCCCATCCTATTAAAAATGTATAATATACTAGCTGTTGTAAGATACTTTAATTGTAATAATACAAAAATCTATGTTAGTGTACACCAAATATCTTTCAGGAAAGAATTGATATGCAACAAACTGCGAGAGCTAAAATGAGTTGCTCAATATCACTTTCCATTCTAGCTTGTAGAACTTGTTCTTAACGTGAATAAAAAACATATTATTGTATTTATTATGTAAAACACCATTATTTGTTGTGTTGTCGAAATGCTGGAAGCTAAAAGGATACGCCACAATACATAACATGGTAACAAGACACTCCACTTCATGCTGTAGCCTTGAGCATTATTCGATTCAGTATATCTGTTATATCAACTCTATTGTGAGGCTCTTGTTATTATTTACTAACAATATTCTAACATCATGTAATATTATATTTTCATCGAATCTTACAAATATCAATCATATACGATTACGTAGCGTCCTGCCAACACTATTATGTTTTAATGTTTTAATTAAACGCAATATATGTAATTATTCTATTGCATTTTAAGATATATAGAAAACAGAATAAAAAGTATTAAGCAAATTACTTACTTTTCGTTTCGTTTCATTTTTTATTCCAATATATTGAATCGAACTCTGAAATATGTATGGCAGAACACTCCTTGTATATGTAGAACACTATTTAAGAGTAATTGCAGATTTTTTTAAGACACAAGGAAGACATATTGGATCACAGACCTCCAAAGTAATGTTACATCCTGTTCTCAGTCATAATTGTCACACTCTGTCGAGGGTGTAATCTCCTAACCACTAAAACAGCTCGTCTAACTATATAATAATTAGGGTTATCATAAGAAGGGCATATCGTACACTAAACACATTGCTGTTGCTACGTATCTACAGACTTAGGAGTGTCGAGTTAAATTATGAAGAACGCATAAAGCGTCTATGAGCAAAGTTTTGGGAGAACGGCAAGTTTGTAAGTTCACCGTGTCGTTGAATAGGGGGAGTAGTAGTTCTCAATTTCTATTGTTTTGTTTTGACACTATATTGATTGATTTGATTAGGAATATACCTCTTCACGAAATCGTAGCGCCGATATCGAAAACTAGCATGTAATAAGAGTGGGTTTAGATATTGGTGTCATTAATCTCTTGCTTTTTTTAATCGAATTGAGATTTCAAGAAAATATCAAACTTTTTCACGTAGCAATCAGTGCAAGTGTGTAGGAGAACGAGTTTTATACTGTGTAATAAAATACTACAAAACTAATGAATCACTACATGGATAACATAAATATATTTTAAAACAACAGAACACTACGGTCCTGAGACTGCAATCTATCCTAAACCTCATTTGTCAAAAATGTTACATAGGATTTATCATAAAATGGAAGACAATCGAACTTAACTTGATTAACTTTTCAAGGTCAATCCTCATTAAAAAAATATAATTCGAATCTTCCAAAAGCAGTCATTTGATTTTAATGTTTGTAGATGCTAATCTAATTGTTTTAAGTTTCCTTTTGATACCTTAAAATAGGAATATCACTTTTATAATAGGAATAGAAATTTAAATTTATATTGTTGAAATCTATAACAATAGAAAAATCCATGTTCAACGTTTTTATTTCAAATAATTGAAAGTAATAACAACTGAAAACGAATTAAGCAGAAGTTACAACTTTCTCCAATTAATAGCCACCAAAAGAATGGATAGAGAGAGAGAGAGAGAGAGAGAGAGAGAGAGAGAGAGATAATTTGATAATTTTGAGAATTTCTTTATTTTTCCTGCCCTGGTTTAGACCAATGGTCCACTCTTCCACCAGGACAGGCTCCATAATTTATACAAAGTTTTAACTACAATATTCAGTTGTGGCTTAAACTATATGTTACAGAAATCATGTTTACGTTTACTCAATAACTATTAACAATTACATTTATATCAGATATTACAATTCAATAAACTTTGTTTATATAAAGTTAAACATCATTCAACTATAAAAATTCAACATAAATAAACTATAAAAAAATTAACAACAATATGAGCAACAAACTAATACACTTTTTTGTTTTACTTAAACTAGTATTGGTAACATTTTTTTATCGTACTTCCAAACTCTCCAAACATATACCATACAATAAGATTTAAATGTGCCTTTAGTACTTTTAAGCAAATTTATACATAATTTTATCCATTTTTTTATTTTTCTTTATATATATATATATATATATATATACATATCTATTTTTTTTTTTTTTACTACAATACACTTTGAAAATTAAACATCATTAAACTATACAAATTCAAAAACAATCTGAGTTAACAAACTAATACAATCCAACCACAATAACAATACAATAATTTTATCACATTCTAACATAATATTTTCATTAAATATAACAACCACGACACAAACCATTAACAACATTACAAGCAAAAACAACATTACTCATATCTTTTCAACAAATCAGTTTTTAACCGTTTTTTAAATAAATTTATACTTGGTGCATGTTTAATTGTGTTATGAAGGCCATTTAACAATCTTATACTCTTCACATGAAATGATTTATTATATATAACTGTTCTATGTAGTGGAAATTGTAAGGTCACATTACCAAACCTTGTTTCCCTTGCATGTACATGGTTCATCATGATATATTGATTAAATAGGTAATCAGGTTGTCCAAACATAATAATCTTGTACATTAGTAATAAAATATTATATTCCATTCTTTCATTAATTTTTAACCAACCTAACTCTTTATAATATCTGGTAATGTGTGCATCTATTGGTACATTAAAAATATATCTTATACATGCATTTTGTGCCCTTTGCAATTTTTGCAACAATTCATCATTAATATCACAATATACAGCATTTGCATAATGAAAAAAAGGAAAAATAAGTGTAGATACTAACAATTTTTTTATATATACATTAGGTTTAAAACACAGCCTTTTAATTCGATATAAACTTTGGTAAACCTTTCTGTGGATGTAATTGACTTGTTCTGTCCATGCCATTGTGCTACACATTCTTATACCTAAATTAACAACTGATTGCTCATAATCAAGTACCATACCATTTATTGTTACAGGTAAAATAACATTCAAATTCACATTAGATAACATCCTTTATGTTCCTAATACTATTGGTTTGCATTTAGATGCGTTCAGACTTAGCCCATGATCTTTGCACCACTTACATAACATAACTAAGTCTGCATTTATCTGGTTCACAGCGTTATCAATAGTATCTAAGGAGCAGTGAATGTACATTTGCATGTCATCGCCATAGAGCATTGTCCTACAAAAATTTACAGGTTCATTAATTCGGTTGATATACAGGGTAAACAACAAAGATGACATAGTTGACCCCTGAGGCACCCCAACAGGGTTATGTTGCCATTCAGATAGCCCTCCACTGCAAGTTTTTACTTGTTGAAGTCTATTAGTCAAATAAGAACTAAACCAACTAATTACAATATCTCCAAAGTTGTAAGATTCGAGTACAGATAATAAGAGTTTATGGTTTACACACTCAAAAGCTCTACTAAAATCCAGGAGCATCAATATTGTTAATTTTCTGTGATCTATGGCGTGTCTAATATCATCTGTTACTCTCAACAAGGCAGTCTGAGTACTGAAATAGGGTCTGTAACCTGATTGGAATTGATACAAAATATTATTTGCACCAACATATGCACTGACCTGCTTCTAAACTATCTTATCAAGTACTTTTGCTAAAACGCACAAAATATTTATGGACCTGTAGTGTTTACATTCTAAAGGATTTTGAATCTTAGGCAAAGGTAAAATCAATGATCTCTTCCAACGACTCGGATATATACCACTGGTGAGTGAGAAATTAAAAACAAAACATAGAACATGCTTTATTTCATTATAAACTAATTTTAACAAATTTTAAAGGAATTCCATCATTGCCCATTGCATTGGAGGAGATATCGTTGATTTCCTTACAGATCATATCTACATTAACATCAGTGAAAACAAATGAATTCTGAAACTCCACTAGTCCTTTCTTACTCCTATAATAGTTCAATTAAGTTATTATCTATGCCATGATTAATACCACAAAAATAATTGTTCAATTCATTTATATCTATAGTGGGATCTGATACATTCTTCTGTTCTTTACCAGCGCCTTGGTTATTCAAAACTCTCCATACATTTTTACCAGATTTGTGTTCCTCTAAGAATACAGTGAAGTGTCGATTCCTAGCATCTCTAAGCAGTCTCTTAACTCTATTTCTTAATTGTCTATACTATAAGAATAAGAATAAATAAGAATAAGAATAAATTTATTTTCTCAGGATAACATAAATACATACAGTAGTTACAGAGCGTGAAAAAAAAACAAAACAAACAAAAACTCTCCCAGGTCTGACCTTAATGAAGAAAAAAATATCAAATTTTATACAAACTAAAAAAAAAAAAAAAAACCTTTGTCCAAATTGTTAAGTCTTAACTACTATGTACATTACAGCAACTACAATATGAATGTTAATTAAAGTATACATCAGATAAAAGCTAACAAAATACACAACTAGAGGAAGAAAAACTAATAACATTTTTAATATGTACATATAAAACAATATTTTAAATCCTGATAAAATTTAGGGCCTCCAAGGCAAGCCTGTTTAGAGGACACCGTGTAATTATATTATTAAAAACTAAAAAAAAAATAAAAAGTTCAGACAGTTAAATTTAAAAAGAAAAAAGTCCCTATAAGCTATTTTATTGAAATTTTGTAATCATGTGTAAGATAATACATGCTACTGGAATCTATTTCAGGGTAAATTTTGTGGACCATGCTTGGAAAATTAATGAAAATTTAATTCATTTATTCCTGAACCTCAATTAAAAACCTCAATTGTCGCAGAAATAAAACAACCATTGTTTTAATGTCTTCAAAAAACAGAATTTTGACTTTTTAAATTTTATTTCATTAGGAATTTTGTTAATTATTCTTGGGGCTAAAAAAAAGTAAGTTTTAGTAAAAAAATGTTTTTTGTGGTTTAGGTGTTCTAAAGTTATTTGCATTGCGAAGTTTAAACCTATACTCATTAATGTCAAACATCCGGTAGGTTTCCACTCTTATCGTAGAACAACTTTTAAAGTTTTGTACACAAAACATAAATCTTAGAGGTAAAATATTAAGGCTGACAAATTAGAGGGAATGAGGTTTCAGTTTTAGGTTTGTTTACCATAATTCTAATAAAAATGTTTTTGAAGTTTCAAAATAGGCTGTAGCTTTGTCTTGTAAGTGCCTCCCCAACACGAAATACCATAGTCTAACCGACTGTTTTACCAATGAAAATAATAAAAAAGACGTAATATCTCTTTGTCACAAAAATTTCTCAGAAAAATAAAAAACTCATAAATAATTTTTTAATTTAGATTTCAATACTAATATGTGGTTATTCCAGTTTAATTCTCTCTGTCTAAACACTACGCCTAGATATTTAACTTCACTTGCTTCTGCAACCGGTTTACAAGATAAATTGCAAATAGAATTATTGCAAAGACAATTAAAAACATTTATAAATAATTGCACCGGCGTCAAAAGGCACTTGACCTCTTAAACTAAAATTAATATAACTTGTCTTCTCAGGGCTAAGAACCATTCTGTTTTTACAAAAACCACCACTTTAGCGCTTTGAGATCAACATTCATAGCAAGCTCTATATCACCCCAGCTGGAGCTGGAATAACACAAAGCAGTTGTCGTCAGCAAAAACAAGTTATACTACCCTGAAGACTAGCATTACAAAGATCATTGATGTAAATTAAGAAAAGAGTAGGGCCTAAAACTGATCCTTGAGGTACACCATACTTAATTTCACCCATTGCACTGAAAAAACTCCATTTATTTTTCCACACTGTCTTCTAGATTTTTAATAATCTTGAAACCAATTTAAAACAACTCCCCTTATCCCACAGTCAAACATTTTTTCCCAATAATATTCCGTGATCAACAGTGTCAAAGGCTTTTGTATGTCCAAAAACAGCCCACTAACATGTTTGTTTTAGTCAAGTCCCTCAGATATCAATTCCAATGAAATTTAAAAGTGTAGTTTCGGTGCTCACGCCCTCTCTGAACCCATACTGATTGCGACTAAAAAAACTCCGTCAAAGTGTGAGGAAATTAATCAATTTTCGCTTCATAATTTTCTCTAAGACCTTAGATATGGTAGAAACCAAAGAGATAGGGCGGAAGTTGCTACAAATTGTTGAGGGGCCTTTCTTGTGAATCGGAAATAACAACTGCTGACTTCAATTTTTCCGGAAAAAACTCCTGTTTGAAAACTTAAATTTACTATAAATGAAAGAAACAAAACACATAACAAATTTTAGGAAATGTGTGGTTTTTAATTAAAGTTGAACTAATTCCGTCTAATCCGGGAGACTTGCCATTCTTTAATGAGTTGACAGCGTCTTGCAGGTCCTGTAAGAGTACAGGTTCCAGAAACATAGAACGCATTTCGTAATTCTTAGGGAATGACCCCGGCATAAGGCAAAAATTCACAATTTGTCGGTTCTTCAATACTGTCGGCTAAGCTATCAACAACCGTTAGGAAATAGTTGTTGAATTTATCAGCTATTATTTTAGGATCTCTAGTAATTTCATTTTGTCCTATTTCCAATGAATAATCCATTTGTTTACTTTTTTGACCAGTTATTTCATTTAAAATATTCCAAGTTTGTTTTGGGTTACCTTTGCTTTTTTCAAACAGATTTTTATAATAAGCATTTTTTAGATCTTTTATGTCTTTGTTCAGTTTATTTCGAATGCGAATGAAAAAAATATTAAACCTGTCACCTTGTTGGTTTCTGTGCTTTTTAAATCTCTTAAACAGTTTATTTCTAAATATGATACGCTTACAGATTCCATCGTTGATCCAAGGTTTCAACTTAAACACATTTATTTCTTAGTTCAATTTCAGCTTTTACTTGCCACTAATCGCAACTTGCAACAAATCATAAAACTTATCAAAAGCATCAGACGCGTTTTCCGTTCCATACACTTGTGCCCAGTCAGTTTGGTCGAGAAACATCGTTAAGATATTTATAGTTGATGCGGTATTGTTACTTGTGCTATCAGCTGTTCGAGGACCGGGTGAGGAGGGGCGCACCCCCCTCTCAACCCACCCTCACACGGGCTGTCAGCGAGTGGTCGGTTATGTGAGCATGCTCTTACCGCCTGCACTGATCATTGTCTTGTCTTTGCAGGCAAGTTTAACATAAACATGATCAATGCATGTCTCAGAACGCTCTGCAATTCTTGTAGGCTCATTGATCATCGACTCAAATCCATGACTAGCCATCAACATTTCGTAATCGTCTACTGCACTACTATTGATTAGTAAATTAATGTTCATGTCACCAATTATACAAGCACTTCTTTTTAATTTTAGTTCATTTTTCTAAAAATGTTTGTAGCTCAGATAAAAAACGCAGGAATAGAATAATGTTGCAACCTGTATATAGCCATAAAAAACCATTCATATGAATCAATTTTAACGGAGAACGATAAAACATCTGCTGTTTGAAAATAATTTAGTAGTTGAAATAAAATTTACACTTTTAAACAAACGAGTCATGAACATAGACAGCGACTCCACCAGCTCTATATTATTATTATTACATTTTAAAAAATAGCGTATAGCCATTAATTTGGTACAGATTCGCTTCGGAATCATTAATCCATATCTCGGAAAGGAATATAAAATCGGGTCGTCTTTTATAAGAAGATAGGTGTACTAGCAGGCTATCAAAGTTATGCCTCATGCTGCGAATATTTTGATGAATAACCATAAAAGTTCTATCGAAACAATTTATCTCTTCAAAACTAGTATCATTAATTAAGTTCATTTTTTTTTATTATTAATAAAATTTTGGACTGCCTTTAGAGAAAAATTAAACTAAAATATTACAATACATGTCACAAAAAATTCATAATTAATTTCATCAAATTATTATTCATCAAATTACTCCTCCAGACTACATTATTTTTTGTCCTTACATAATGCCTATACTTAGAGTCTCTTTGTATCATTAATGCCTTTAATTCATTAGTTATCCAAGGGCATGGCGTTCTTTTCTTGTGAATGATTCTTTCAGGTACAAATTTATTAAATAAATATAACAATCTCTCCTCCAACATGTTAACCATATCATCTACAGAGTTACTACTATATACATCATTCCAATTCGTGTTTAAACATTCATTTTGCAAATCTTTGTTATTTACATTTTTAAAATCCCTAACGACTATTCTATTTTTATTTACATGTAACTTAACCCTTAAATTTAATTCCAAATAAATAAAATCGTGGTATGAAATACCAGATATGGGATATTGTCCATGCCGCTTCACTCGGTTTAGATTATTTACAATAATTAGGTCCAACAAAGTATCACTATTTGGTAAATGGTAAGTTGTATCCAGTGGTAAAACATTTAAATTTAGAGTTTTCATCAACAGAATTTAATAATGTAATTTTGTCAGCAAACATTCTATTAGTACTAAGATCTGTATTGAGATCCCCTAATAATACAAAGTTGTCATACATAGGTAATAGGTTTGCCAAAACATCGAACAACTCTACAAGCCCTCCTGCTTTGGGCGGTCGATAGACTGCACACAATAATAGTTTCCATACACATGTCACCTCTAATATTACATATTCAACTCTCTTACTATATCTAGGATTGGATGATGTTATTAGTTTACAGTTTAGACTATTTCTAAAGTATACAGCTATACCTCCCCCCTCCTTTCCTTCCCTATCATGCCTTATGATACAATAACCATCAATTATATATGGTACAGATAGCAAAGCCGGGTCCAAAAAGGTTTCAGTTACTACTATAACATCAAAAATACCATCACTGAATACTTTAAGAAAGGCTTCTCTGTGTGCTCTTAAATTCTCAACGTTCACATGTGATATTTTTAAAGTTTTTTTTCACTCACAAAATATTTTTTTTAGTTCACTTAAAGGGCCCCAATTTCCACGTATTATAATATTATTTGTTTCCATAAATAACAAAGACACTTACATTACAATGAAAACATGCATTCATCTTATAATAATTGTACAAATAGAGTATTTTACATGTATTTAAACGGTGTGTGACAGTTGGATTGTATTGATAAAAAACAATTTTACAACATACAACTCGACAATGAACATATAACAAATAAACAGTGTATTGTAGAATAAGGACTGTCAGATTAATTTGCCAAGGTCAGCCTCACAGTTGATTACGACACAACGATCCCCTTGATTTTTCCTCATAAATATTCTCCCGTTCTTCACCCACAGGAAAGCGTAATGTCTGTCTGTTTTTACTTGACGCGCAGCATTCAATAGTAGTCTTTTGGCCTTAGTAAGACACTCATTGACGTATATCTGCGAGGATTCTCCGTCCATGTAACCCAGGTCCCGTGAATTAACGTTTCTCTTTTGCCTTCTTAAGTCCATAAACGCCTCCATATCCAATTTGCGGACAAATTTAACAACAATTGGGCCAAAAAGTCCTGACGATGACTTGAAACGATAACAGTTATCTATCATATTTTGGTTAAAATTGAAACCAATAACCTGCGATAATTTGCTTATAATGTCAAACAGACTTTCTAGACTGCTTCATTGTTGCATGACTTTCAGCACCCGTCATTATCTTATCAACATTATCAGATAATCCAAGCGGACTGAGCTCATTGGACTGATTGGGGCTATCACAAACGTTCCTGTCAATGCAGGAAAAGCAAACCCACTGCGTTTGCTGTTTTAAATAATCATCTTTGGTGATATTGGCACACTTAAAATGATAATTCCCTTCACATTTGCAACAAATAGCTCTATGAGAGTTATATGAGAAACCCTTTGTGCACTTAAAACAGACTATTTTGGAATTGTTACTTCTGTTTGTGTCGGAATCGGAATCATTATTTTTAGACCTAATTTTATCAATGGACGGTTTTATGGGGGTGTTGTCACCTCTGGTAGACTTCTTCTTACTACATATATCACACTTCCAGTTAGAATTAGTTGATACAATAAATTTACACTCATCGACTGTCATACTTGATAAATGCAGATAAAATGAAAATGATTACAGCACTCAGAGCAAGTAATAAAATCGTTCTGAAATCGCTCTATTTTTTCAGAACACCTTTGACAGTTCATATTGCTTCTAACGAAAACAATAGGGAAAAAAATATAGTACTAATTACTAACAAGTCCTCAAAAACTTAAAAAATGCCTGGAAATTTGTTAAACAAAGTTCAGTCAAAGTAACAAGATATAGGTTATGTTACCAATACACAGCAAGGACCGTCTGCTCCGCACGCCACCGCAGCTCAAGCACAACTGGGAGAGAGAGAGAGAGAGAGAGAGAGAGAGAGAGAGAGAGAGAGAGAGAGAGAGAGAGAGAGAGAGAGAGAGAGAGAGAGAGAGAGAGAGAGAGAGAGAGAGAGAGAGAGAGAGAGAGAGAGAGAGAGAGAGGTCAAATAAATCAAATAAGTGTGACAAATATACAAGTGTGGTGAGGTCTCGATTGTCGGTATATCTATATACCACTTTGTCGTGGTGAGGGTGGAGCGGACAGATAATACTTTACTGAAGTTGCTGAGAAGGATAAAATATGTCGATTTGAAGAATTGAAAGAACTAAAATATATACAAATTTCTATATTTTGTGTTATGTTTTCAAAATAATATGAAGGTGCAAAATGCGATAGTGTTTCGAACACATTAATATACGTAACTTTAGTATTTTGCTGGTTATTATTCTAGTCAAAGATATCCATATTTTAATTTGAAATCGTATTTACATTTTATATTTCACTTTAAAAGTGTGATATGTACCCTTTGTAGCTTATTTTATTGATTGAGATAATAAGGAAAACTCATCATGGGTGCCGAAGATACAGTTCACCCTATCCATAAGTGCTCATAAGCACTTTTTTCCTCTTCAAGATGGCTAACTGATAGATTATAACTTGTGTTCACTCTTCATAAAACTTATATTTCTAGTCTGCATACTACCTGTTAATTGTGATTTTGTTATCGCGTGATCTGTTCTTGTCCGTGAGTAGTTTTGTCTATGTGTTTTGTGTCTCCGCTCCCGCACTAAATTGTCATCCACACAAATAACTAGCCTGGCCTGCTAAGCTTCGGAGTCTCGTCCTGATTAAATGTATTCCAATTTAACTGTCTCTCTCATTCTACCTGTCGTCTGTGTCAACTCACCTATGTTTATCGTCTGCTAGAGATTACATAAAGGAACCCCTGTTCGTTCAAAATCCACAGCCTTCTAGATCTACAAACTGATACTATAACAAGTGTCTATTGCTTCATCTCACTGTGGGTGGATCGAGTAGCTTACAGTGACTGGAGCTTAGATACTTTCCAGCCTTGTACCAGCAATAACTCAAATAAAATAAATCTTAAATAATCTACCCCGCTACATATTACATTACCATAAACTAAGAAACAATGAATACCTGTCCTGTCTGTGTCAAATTTGTCTTGGATACCGAGGAAGGAGTCTTTTGTGACGGCCCTTGTGAACGTTGGTTTCACAGAGAATGCGCTAAAATGACCAAGGCCGAATATCTACGAATTAGCGGCAACACTAATATTAATTGGTACTGCAATAGAAATGATTGTAAAAATATCTCGAACCAACCACTCAATCAGCTATCTACTCAAATGAATTCGGTCCTCTCTAAGTTGGATGATTTATTAGAGAAAGTAAACAAAATTGATTCAATATCTAGAGACGTTGTTTCCATTAAATCAGAAATTGTAGCCATTAACACAAGTCTCTCGTCCCTTGAACCCCGTGTTTCTACCGTTGAAACAGCAGGTCATGGATATAGGAGACAGAGTAGACAGCATTGAATCTGGAAATTGCTTCTAACGTAGGAAGCGCAAAGTCTCTGGCAGGCAGCAGTCAAGTTGACGTAAGTCTTGTTGTCGAGGAGGTGAATGAGAGGTTGTTGCGCTCGAAAAATATAATGATATTTGGCCTACCTGAAAGCCTTATGACAAATCCAAATGAAAAATGTGAGAGTGACAAGCGTAATATTGAGGCTATTTTGTCATCAGCTGACCCAAACAGCAATTCGCGCAGCTTGAGATTTTTTCGTGTGGGTAAAGGATCAGCTTCAAAGCCCAGACCTCTTAAGGTTATTATTGGTTGCGCAGAAAGAGTTAACAAGATTTTGAAAGCTTGCACTAAAGATGTCATTCGAGGACTAGGTCCAGACTTCTCGAATATAAGTTTGGCCAGAGACAAGACTAAGCAGGAGTTGGCCCATCTGGATCACTTGAGGAAAGAAACTATCACGCCGTTTGAAGGAAGGTGAAGTCAACTTGACCATAAGATACTTAAATGGTATTCCTAATATTATGCAGTCAAAAAACGAGTAGCTTCCCACGGTAAACCCTATACACTTACAGGACTGTATCAGAACGTAAATGGCATTCGTTCGAAGACTCACACTTTATCTGAAAACTTGCTTCAATGTGTCTATGACATAATTATATTTACGGAGACAAACCTAAATCAACACGTTGCTTCTTCTGAGCTGGGCTTCACTCATCACACTATATATCGCAAAGACAGATCGGAGCTTACCAGCCGCAAGGGGGACGGTGGTGGGGTTTTAGTGGCAGTTTGCAATAAATTTCAGTCCAATGAAATATCATACGCTAATTCATTTTGTGAAGCTCTATTTGTGGAACTGAAGTTTGACAATTCTACTAGGCTCCTTGTTTCTGGCGTCTACATACCTCCTCATTCATCCTCTCAAGATTATATTAATTTCTCTGCTATGCTTGATGAGATCATTGCAACCTCTAGAGAATTTCAATCTATCCTTATAATTGGGGACTTCAATCTTCCTAATTTCAACTGGATGTCGGACACTCCACAGGCTGCTTCTGCCTCACACAGAACCGTCTTGGATATGGCCTCGTCGCTTGGCATTAGGCAGATGAGTGGAGTTCTGAATGGAAGAGGAGTTCAGTTAGACCTAGTGTTTGCCACTCGGCAATATTTCTCTGTCACTTTCGCTAGTGATCCTCTTCTGCCATTCGAAGACTATCATCCTCCCCTTTGTTTCACAGGCACCATGGGCAGTATAAATCCCCTTATTCAAAGCCCACAATATGTTCACGATACGAGGAAATGTAACCTCGAGAATGTCAAGAATGAAATCTTGGGCGGCGCAATTGTTGTTGACTACGACTACAAAGATGTGAACTGTGTCTTTTCCAGTTTCTGCTCTCAACTCGGTAACTGTATAAAATTGAATTCCCCCTTGAAGAGAGTTGGGAGCTCCCCGTTTCCAAAATGGTTTACCAAGGAGTTAAAAGACATGGTTGTCCTCAAGAAAATATTGCATGCACAATGCACACACGGACTTCGACTACTGTGCATTTAAAACAGCTAGTATTTTGTAGTTGCATTGTCACCTAAATTTTTTGGATCTGTTCAGACGGACGTGAATTCCAAATTCCGGGAGTATATTCTGTATTATCTTAAGATTATTGAAGCTGCACTAGGAGAAAGGTGAAATGGAGCTGTAATCAACATTATAATTACTATATTTGTAAAATGTTCTACATTTTTGTACATTATGATGGAACCAATGTTATGTAAACAACAAGTACATGGATCAACAAACTATTTACTAATTTATATTAAAAAATTAAACATCTTTGATTTGAGTAAAAAAGTTGAACCAGTAACTAATGACAAAGAGAATCTACCACACTAACCCCATGGTTTTTTGTTGTATTGTAGGTTTAAAATTTTGATATGTTTTGTAACAGTGGTTTTTATAGGCAGTAACGCAATGTTTTGTGTTTTACTGATATTTATATAAAAAACGTTAACAATATAAAACTCTATGACTAATACTGAATGCAAAGCGATACCTGTTAGACAATATATATATATATATATCTATATATACTATATATATATATATATATATATATATATATATATATCCGACTAAATTATGTTATCTTTCTATAAGCGAAAACAAAATATGGTCGTTAAAGGTAAAATATACAAACGCCCTCGAGCTAGGTTACTGATCTAACGGAACTGTGTCATTTATCATAGTCTATTAATCAAAAGACTACGTGATTTGTAGAAACTCACTCTCACGTTGCCCCTTTGTTTACTGGTCCTTTACGTTATATTTAAAATCTTACCAAACTATGTACTAATACTGTAAAAAACAGTCAAATAAAAGTCTTATACAAAAGATGGTGTAAAAATATGTGTGGCAATCGTAAACGTAAAAATATGGAACAAACTGCTCATACTGTCGATGAGGTTAAGAATTTTGTGTATTCCAGGTTTTATGAGCAATGCGAATCGTCTCTTAGAATGGCAATTGCTGCTTCAGAGTAAAAAGTAACAATGTTGTAAAAGTCTCCGTTATAAAATATAGTGCTCAATTAGGTTAAAAGCATCTTTTTATGACGTCCCTCTGCATTTCGCATTACACGAAAAAATATAAGAGTTTAATATTTGTAATTATTGCAGCATACAATATGGTTTTTTTATCTCTCCGTAGTGAAACAAAACATTTCTAACATTGTAGTTACAAATAGTGTTTACATTGAATGCTATTTAACATTATACTTATTTTTTTACTTTATAATATTAAAAATTTTGGATACCCCAGACTAAAAAAATATAAAAATTAACTAACGTTTCATGCAAAAGTTTTACCTATACTTACACTAACACTTTTTGTTTTATTAACTGGATATTTTCGTACTCTGTAGTCAAAAAGAAACTCCGAATAAAATTAAATTAAACGTTTTATTACTACCAAGCTCAAACCTTTGCTTTTAAGGATATGAATGTAAACAAACTGACAATAATATAAAACCCAGAGAAACATACAGTTTTTCTACCATAAAACAATTCTTTATATAGAAATAGTAATTGTTTTTAAAAAACATGGATTAGATTTAACAGGAATTATTTTTTAGTAACATTTGTTTGTTTGTAGTTATAGGATTATTCCGCAACATATAGAGACTAGACGAGCGTACCCGGGCGGGATTTTCTAAATAGAAATAGATCAAAAGACCATAAGTAGATTGTACGAGAGTCGAGCAACACACACACTTACTATATAATATTAAATATGTGATCACATTTGATACTATCAAGTAAAATCACCGTGTATTTTCCAAAACGCATCTGCAATTTCGTTACTATCGTGATTACACTTAACACGAACGTAAATATATTCGCTAACGCTCAGCAAAATCTCATGGAGTGATTACTCCAACATCAAACTCGATGTTGCATATAGAGAAAAAAAACTTCATGCATTTTTTTTTGTATATTGGTAAACATACAGATATACAGAAATAAAAGTTTTCAAAACCTCAAATATTAGCCGTCGCTAATAATTAGAAAATGAACGATGGCAGAAATAAATCGAAAGGCAACGGTATTAAGCAAGATATAGTAATAAATATTTACTGAATAGTTAGGCCCTACCAGTTAATACGAAATTAATCATTACTACTGTTTTGTAATAATATTTTCTATGACTTGTTGCAGGATATTTATTTGAGATAAACACTGATCTCTTTTACTTCTACTTCCAAGTCAGCCTTTTACTCATTAAGTGCTATTTAAACTGTACAAGTCAGCACTAACAAAACAAAGGCGGTATATCTGAAACCTCTATGTTACTAATTTTTCACCATTATTGAAAAGCTACTTTAATACAATATGAAACTAAAAACATGAAAGCTTTTGTAGGTCTAAGGCCAAAACATTAATA